>NC_056729.1:840194536-840292036 GCF_019279795.1 Protopterus annectens | reverse complement strand
CACAATATGCTGATGCATAAATTAATACAGATATTAGTGCACATGACATGTACAATAATACACATATACCATCATTAAAACAAGATAAATAAAATATCATGTAGCATTGAAACATGCTGACATGTTATAAATGCGACAGTTCATTAATAACTCATAAAGCAAATGTCAGAGTGGAAAAGTGGAAATGGTGGTCTGCAGAGAGGGATGACTGTGGTTAGGGATACAGATAACAGGCAAGAGGGGACTGGAATTTATTGGAGAAAACTGGCAAAGGAACATAGGTATTGGGAGCAAATAACTAGAAAGGGAAAGGTAATAGAATGAGAAGAAGCCAAGAATTTATTTGGACTTCAGGTTAGAGATTGCATTCTCTATTCAGGAATGATATCAGAGTATAGGCAAAGAGAAAAAAATAGGCTAGATCCTAAATAAAAGACCAGCACTTGTAAAGTTTTAATAGACTCTGCCACACTTATAACATGTCAGCATGTTTCAATACTACCTTCAAAAATATAGAAAACTTCGAAGTCTCACTGGGAAACAAATAGACATGGACAAAAGGCAATACTATAGTAAAGCTCTTAACAATCCCAACTCTAATCCCAAACCATTTTGGAACAATATTAATAAGCTCCTCCACCCTGGCAAACATACTACACCCAGTCCCTCTTCTGATAGCTCTGACCTCGATACTGCCACTTTACTCAACACCTTCATCAACTCGATTGAAGATCTTACTAAAAATAAAGACTCAAAACTGTCCTTATCTGAACCCAATCCTGCCACAGCTACCCTAAACTTCTCTCTTGCACCCACTCACACTCCCTATATCAGATCACTTCTCGCTAAACAAGAAAACATGCTCTCCCTCTGATGACAATCTACCCCAACACTTCTTCAAAACTGCTGCAAATTCTATTGCCTAGCCCATCTCCATTCTAATAACCACTCCATTCAAGAAAACACTGTACCCAAAATCTGGAAGAAATTCTATGTTATCCCTCTTCCTAAGGATGGAACCTCGAAAGACCCCTCCAACTATTGTACCATTACTATCCTACCTCCCCTCTCTAAAATAATGGTAAAATGTATCCATAAACAAATACTGGAACATCTTGCATGAAAACCTCCTAACTCCCACACAACATGGCTTTTGCCACCATCACAGTACCACCACTGCTCTTATTACCTTTACTCCGACCATTTCCAAAGCTGGAGATGATAACACACTGGTCCCGTCCCTCTTCCTGAATTTATCAAAAGCTTTTAACACTGTCTCTCATAATCTGCTTCTATCAAAACTCAAAAACCTTAATCTCTCTCAAATTGCCATGCTTTCAGTCAGTGAAATGGCTATCTGCATTCTCTCCATTCCTTCCTGTACATACAGGAGTACCCCAAGGCTCCATACTTGGACTACTCCTATTTAACATCTTCACAAATAACCTCTACACATCCTGCCCCCACTCTTCTCTAATCCAATATGCTGACGACTCAACCATCATATCTCGCTCTGATAATCTTCCCCACCTTCTGTCCATTACTTAAGATTCTCTTCTGTCTGTAAAAAGTGGCTCACTGACAATAAGCTCTTACTTAATCAAAAAAAAAACCTATTTTTCTCCCTAAAACCCTACAGCACTACAAAAACTCCTTCTTAGTCTCATCACTTAACAATACTATAATCTCGGTAGAAACCCACACTAAACTCTTTGGTGTGGTTATCGATGATCAACTTAAATTTGACATTCGTATTCTACAAAGTATCAAATTAAAACCACCAAAAACTAGGACTGTTATATAGACATAAGAAATACCTGAAGAACGACACAAACCACTCCGTTGCTCAAGCCTTTCTACTGCCTACTCTTTTCTATGCTGCACCTATTCTCATTAATCTCCAATCCACCCTTGTGAACAAACTTGAATCCACTTACAATAAAATTGCCAGGTTTGCTGTCAATTTACCATACAGATCCCATCACTGCACTGCCTTAAAAAATCTTTCATGACCAGAAGCTCATAATCCTCTCCTATGTCCTCATCTCCACCTCACACACTCTGTTCTAATGAATCCCACCGCCTGCCCTGCTCTCTCTACCTTAATCGTTCCCTGCACTCCCAAGTGTTATCTCTGCAGCTCTTACCAAAATCTCCTTGAAGTCCATAAGCCTACAAAACAAACTGATAAACCTCTGTATAGTCCCTGTGTCTCAAACACCTGGAATAAAATTCCCCAGACCTATGATCTATCACTAACAACTTTATTTTTAAAAAATACCTAAAAGACTACATGTTAAACAAGAGAGCCTGCCTCTGTCCTACCCCCACCTGACCTTTTCCTCCCCAATTTCCTCTCTCCTGCTCTTCTGTATTGTACTAACCTCATCCAAACAAGTCTAAGGACTTAATTATATTGTTTTTGTGCACTGGGAAAACTAAATAGTTAATTTAGTTACTAGACTACTTAACCTGGTTCACCTCTTGCGAATGTTCTGATTCAAGCTCATAGCCTGTTTGCTTATACTACTGTTTAAATCTTTGTAAAAAATCTCAATTTGCATTTGATCCTCCATACTCTGTTCACTTGAAATCTGAATTTTCTACTTGTTGTTTTTATTTTCATTTTTAATCTGAATTTCGTACTTGTTTTACTTTTTAATAAGTTGTTCATGTATGAATGTTTTTTACTTGCTTATTTCTGGAGTTTTTCTCCTCAGGTCTCTGCTGAAAAAGGGCTTCTTGCCCATCTAGACTAACCTGGTCAACAAATGTCAAATAAAAAAATAAAATAAAATCTAGAACAGAAGTTGCAGTTAAAAAAGGAATAATTAGTAGAGCATATAAAATATTGCATGATAATTATAAGAATAAATCAGTGGAACTTTGGGGTCCTAATGGAGAGATGAAAAGTCAGCAAGCAAAGGAGAGTAGTAGTGTTGAAGTTGAATTCATCCTCAAGTCTTGGTGAGTTCCTTCGTGAGGTGGACCCTGTTTTTCCTAAAATCTCACCAAGGTAACACTGATATATAGACTGTATTTATATAGCATATATCACGGATAGAAGAAAGTCAAAAACAAAAAAGATAGCTGGGTGCACAAGTCCCAGGATAAAAAAGTGCCCAATCCTGGTAGGCACACTGGTGCCAGGACAGTAAATAAATGACAGTGTAGAATCCTCAGTAACTTGAAGCATTCATACAATGGAGCTAGGCCAGATCCAAGGGGAGGATGCCCCCCCCCCCCCCATTGTAGAAAGAAGTAGCAGTCTACAAAAATCATAAAAACTGATAGGCCAAAGAAGAGCCATAAAGATGATAGAGTGGACTGTTGAGGATTAGAAAGAAATTATGCATTGTTACCATTATGCAAAAAGCCCAGAATTACCAGGCAGAAGATATACAAAGAGATTAAGAGATAAATTGGAGGAAAAAAAATACATTCACAGGAGAAACTGTCAGAAGCTTCAAATAAAAATTTGCATTCATTAATACAACAGATTTTTGAAAAACAGTATATATATCAAGAAACTTTGATCTGTTTGGAAAAAGAAGCATCTGAGGAAGTGCAAAAATGTAAACCACAAGACCTAGACATTTTTGAAAAGTATAAAAAAGAAATATGGGCATGGAAAGGAAACAGAGATTTGATATGGTGCAATATTTATGCAAAGGCAAAAGCCAAGTTAACTAATATAGAGAAATCAGTCACAACGTTATTCAAAGAGAAATACAGGCAAAGGAATACAGCTATGGAACATTTCACAATAAGAAAATTAATATCACAAAGATGGAATGTGGAAAAGAAAATTAGTAAAGCAGAAGTTAAGGAAATAGAAGTTGAAGTTATGGAGTATCTGTGGAGTGAAGGATTTAATGTAGAAAGTCTAACACAGACTGCATCACAGCATGATGGAGTGAGTCCCCAAAGTAAGGAGAAGCAGGAAGATCAGGAGACATCTGAAGAAGGAATATGGACATGGGAAAGAAAACGAGATTTAATATGGTGTAATAGTTATGCAAAGGAGAAAGCAAAACTAACCAACACACAAAGAGCAGCACCAAAGATATTTGAAGCGAAATACAGGCAAAGGAATCAAGATATGGAAAATTTTACAATACAACAAATAAGAAGACAAACAGGAAAGGTAGAAAAGGAGATCAGTAATGGAGAAGATAAAGAAATAGAAACTGAGATTATGGAGCACCTGCAAAGTGAAGGATTCAGTGTAGAAAATCTAATGCATAAAGCACCACAAAAGGATAGAGTAATGGATATCCAAATTAAGGGGAAACCAGTGGAAAAGGAAGCAATTGGTCAGGTGGTATATCAAGATATTTTGGAGCCTTCCACAGGAAACCAGTATAAATTAAAGCTAGACAGCAAGGGAAGGGACAGGAGACTGCAGAAATTTTGATGCAATCAACGTTGAGGAGTGATAGGCCAGTGAGTTCCCATATGACAAAGCAACAGCACAGGATGAAATTGAAGATTAGGTGCCACAGGAAGATGTTACAGAACTTTCTATAGAATGCCTGGCCGCAGGAAGTGGAAAACAAAGGGTGTGCCCTTAGTTTGGAACATGATTAACTAGGGGAAGAGTTGCTTGATTTAATGGACAAAGATAGATATATTAAAATCAGTGAAAGAAATAGACTGCAGAAGATCAATAAAACCCCAAAAGTCAGAAGTCTGATAAAACAAATGAACACAGTAATTAGGACTGTCCATAGGGATCCATGCAACATAATAGAATTAAACAGGATATGTTACTGTGCAGCTAAATTAATAACAAGAGCACAGGGTAGTGAGGCAAAGGAAGGGGAGAAATCAAATACCAACATGGAAGTATCGAATAGAGAAAAATATAAAGCAATTAAGACAAGAAGTGTCACTGTTAGAAGACTATAGAAAAGGGAATAGATCAACAAAAATACTAAGAAAGATAGATGTGATAAAAGCAATGTACAGTATTAGAACAGACCAGGATCTATCATGCACTATCGTAAATAACAAACTAAAAATTTCAGCACAGGCGAAAAAGAAGATGCAAAGATAAATATAAAGGAAAAGTACAAAATAAGCAATTTAGTGATGACCCAAAAAAGTTTATAGAGAATTGGGAAACAAGGTAAAAGGAATTGAAAGACCACCAAAAAAAGAAGAAATAGATGCATTTTGAAGAAGTATCTATGAAGATCCTGTGGAACACAAATGCTAAATGGATCAAATAAGTAAAAGAAAGAATAAGAAGTTTAAAGGTGCAAGAGATGAAATGGGATGAAGTAACAGCCAAAGAGATTGAAACAAAGTCAAGAAAAACCTCTAATTGGAAAATCCCAGGCCCAGATGCAGTACCTAACTTTTGGTTAAAAGTATTAACATCTTTGCAAGAAGATTTAGCCTTGAGTAAGAACTATTTATATGCGCATTACGAACAGACACCAACCTCTCTAACAACAGGTAAAACAATGCTCCTACTTAAGAGAGCTACCCCAAAAATTATAGGCCAACAACTTGCCTACTGACAACATATATACACGGGAATTGACGCAGACAAAGTTTATAGTCATGTGGAACAAAGGATAATCTGATGTTAAATAAAGTCATAGTGGAGAACTGTAAAAAGGGGAAGAATCTAAGTATGGCATGAATTGATTACAAAAAAGTATTTGATAGTATCCCACATTCATGGAAAAAAGAGTGCTTAAAAATGTATTAGATACAGCCTACACTGATCGACTACGTTACAGTGACCATGAAACAATGGCAGACTACTTTCCAATTAAATCATGATAAAGGACAAATTACTATCCCAGGGATAAAAATTCAAAGGGGGATATTCCAGGGTGACTCTGTCACCGTTACTATTCTGCCTTGCACTTAACCCATTAAGCTGTCTACTTAACAGATTAGGCCATGGCTATAATGTGGCTCCTAGAAAACAACAAAGTCTAAAGACTTCTCATCTTCTCTTTGTCGATGATTTAAAACTGTATAGCTCATAACATGAGGAACTGAAAGCTGCAGGTTGTCAAAACTTTTTCAGATGACATTAGAATGTCATTTGGCCTTGATAAATGTGCAAAAGCAACCTTTAAAGCAGGGAAACTGCAGCACCAGGAAAACATCAGTTTGGGACAAGAATGTGATATAAAAGAACTTGAGCAAGAGGGAGTGTATAAATACTTGGGAACTGATGAAGGATCGGCAATAAAACATGCACAAATGTGTATAAAACTTTGTAAGCAGTACTTTTAGAAGATTTAAATTAATCCTGAAAACAGCAGTGATGTCCAGGAACAAAATCCAAGCTATAAACCAATTTGCTCTTCCTGTCCTAACTTACAGTTTTGGAGTGATTGATTGGCCCCAAAATGTGTTGGATAGATTAGGTATTAAAACAAGAAGGATGCTTCATGCTTACTAGATGATCTATAAAAATCAGTACATACCAAGATTATATAGGGTCTATATCAGAACATCGAAGTATTAAAACTTTGAATGTTCTGATATCGAACACTATTTGGCGAACACTAAATATAGCGAAGCTGCAGAACAGTGAATTCTTTCCTCAGGAAAGAATTCAGTTGGCCATTTCTGTTGCTTTGGTATTCTTAGCACTGTGGTGGAATGTTATGGGTTGGGTTCAGGTAAGTGTGCGATTGTACATTAGGGTTAGGGGCAGGTTAAGTGAGTTAGGGTTAGGGCGCGGGTTAGGCGTGTGTGCGATAGTGACAGACTTTAGGGTTAGGGGTGGTTTAAGTGAGTTAGGGTTAGGGCATGGGTTAGGTGAGTGTGCTATAGTGACAGACCTTAGGGTTAGGGTTTGGGTTAAGGTAAGTGGGTAGATAGTAGTGTATGTTTAGTTTAGTGTAGCGTTAGATGTAGGAATTTAAGTGTATGTGTGTGGTTGCTGTTTGTTTGATGTGCTTGTGTTCTGTGTATGTGTTTCAGAGCAGCAAATTTTTTCCATGGGAAAAAATTCACTGTTCTGAATATTCGATATTTTCATGTTTAGATTTTTGGGGCCGATGAAATAGCGTTCGCTATTTTCATCTTTCGATAACGTGATATAAACGCGATTATATATTCCCCGTTCTGAAGGAGGGATGGGCCTCCTTGAAATTGATTACATGTACAGATCTGCAATTGTGGGACTTCACACATATCTGCTGACCTCACAAGACCCAAGCATAGTGAAAGTTTTCAAACATGAGGAGACTAATCTAAGATGACTTCTATGCTTAACCTAGCAGAAGCATATCACCATCAAGCAAGAATGGAAATCAGACTAGAAGTAGATAAAAATCAGACAGCAACTGAATGTGTCAAAAAATAAAAGAAAGAATATAAGGTGAAGGTCCAGATGAAAAGGCAAGAAATGTGGGAAAATCATAAATATAGTGGCAAGTATAGAAAACTTCTGGAAGAACCTCATGTTAATCAGGAACGAAAGCAGGGATGGTTAAGGAGAGGTGAATTCAAACCAAAGAGGTGAAAGATTAATATTGGCATGTGGGAGAAACAGATAAATGTAGGTTTTGTAAAACCAAACTGGAAGCAGTCACACACCTCGTTGCTGGTTGTGACATACTAATGGTAGAGGGCCTGTACACTGAAAGCCACAATAATGAGGCGAGACTGTTGCACTGGGGACTGTACAAACATTATGGTTTTGAAGTGGCTGAGAAGCACTGGAAACATGAGCCACAAAGCATCATAGAAAATGATGAATCTCCATCACATGGGATCATTCATCACCAACAGTTCAAAAGATAGATGTTAGAAAACCAGATATAGTAGTCCAAGAAAAGAAGACAAGAGCAGCATTGATCACTGAAATTGGCACACCCAATGACTACAGTGTCCTGCATACAGAGAGACACAAGGTTATAAAATATCAGGATCTGCAAGCAGAAATGAGAGCAATGTGGATGAAGGATACCCAGATAGTTCCAATAGTAGTAGGAGCAATGGGTCTTATAAAAAAGAGTCTACCATCATATTTAGATATGTTACCAGTACACATAACCCCATACAAAGGAGTCATTACTGGGCACATTGTGGGTGCTGCAAAGAGCACTTTTGGCTGACATCAAAGAGTGAAACAATACTCATTTCATTAACTTTAATCGTACTTTGACTTAGTAATGGGGTCCTTTCCTGTCATGGTATTAGAAACCCAAAAGATTTAGAGAAATTAAAAAGGGAGCTTAGAAAGGATTGGGAAGAGAGACTGTATAAGCAATTCACAAACAGACAATGGGGGATATATGTATATCTCCCAAATATGCAACAAAGTCTAGAATATTTAGAATCTTTGCCTGGAAGTGTTTGCATAGGTATTATATACCCCAAGAAGACTCCAAAGAATTTTTCCTCAGGTGAATAGCAAATGTTGGAGGTGTGATGGGTAAGAAAGAGTTGACTGGGAACATATTTTTGGGAGTATAATGAGCTGGCCAACTTTAGGATTCCATGTGAACCACTCTGTCGGAGATACAGTGTGAGTGAATTGGACTGACTGTGGAGATGATTTTTTTGAGCTACGATACAGAATCGGAATTGTCTAGACATTTTAAAGCCTTGCTGAGTCTAATTATGGTGGCTGCCAAAAAAGCAATTACTAGAAAATTGAAATCAAAGTCTAGACCAACTTTACTAGATGTAATGAATATAGTAATAGAGATAAAACAACTGGAATTATGATCTTTAGAAATGGGATGGAGCAGACTACATAGAAAAAATGGGAATTTTGGGAACAATATATGTAAAGAAGGAGCAAGGTTTAAGAGGCAGGATTCGAATGAGCCATATAATGCTTAACTGAATGACTGGATAGATTATAAGTAATGTATACTATTTGCAGCTGCAGTTGTTTCAATGGCATCTACAATGCATAAGGTTTGCAACTAAAGTGGTGTCAATGTGTGTTTTTCATGTATATAAATGTGTTTTGCCTATGTCATATGTGATAATTAAATACAGATGTTTATTGGGGGAAAAGGAGGAGGAGAGGGAAGAGTGAAAACAGTATGTGGTAGAAGTAATAATTAGGGTTAATATGGGAGGCAGGAAAAATAATGAGTAAAAGCAAAATTACAAGTAAGAGAAATGAAGCCAAGGAAAAGGACACATAGGCTGGACAGCAACATTTGCAGCTGAGGACTGACAAGTGCTGACAAAGGTGATGGGTAGCAGGTGCCATAAAACTGGGTTTGAAGATAATTGTGGTGACATTGAACAGATAGATGTGTCTACATTAACCATGTATCATTGTTTTGTGTGTGTGTTTGTGTGTATGTGTGCATGGTTGCGTGTGTGTGCGCGCGTGTGTGTGTGTGTGTGTGTGTGTGTGTGTGTGTGTGTGTATGTGTGTGTGTGTGTGTGTGTGTGTGTGTGTGTGTGTGTGTGTGTGTGTGTGTGTGTGTGTGTGTGTGTGTGTGTGTGGGGTCTAAAATAACTATGAAACAAATCTGCGCTGACACCTGTTGCTGTCCTGCTGAGGGAGACACTTGTGTAAGTGCAGTGTTTTGCAAAGAACTGGGAAAGGCCTCAAAGCTGACTGGTATGCTATGTCGGTGTGCTTGGCTGTGTGTTTGTGGTGAGTGGAGGTGTGCCTCTGTAAATGTGGTGTGAATGTTATGCATGGGGAAATTGAGAGATTAAGAGTAAAATTGTGTTCAGTGCTGTCCCTAGCAATTTCATCATTGCTAGATTGAGACATATACATTTCCGTGTTTGTCAGTGCAGTGTTTGAGACCCTGTTTGGAGTATGGTATCAAGTGCTACAACTGCTGGTACTACTTTAGTACAAGTATCTGATCTGGAAGTTTTCTCTAGGAGTTTGTTGCTGAGAGGATGAGAGACATGCAATAAGTATACAACACTTTATTGACACCATCCAAAAACTCATACTCTCCAACTCTAGCACAACTTCTCCACCAACTCCTCCCAACCCTCTGAATAAAAATCTCTTCTCCTTTCACCCTGTTCCTATTTCCTACATCAAATCTCTTCCTCTAAACCTCAAACCTTGCTCTTTCTCCAATGACAATCTACCTCCTACCTTCCTTAGACTTGCTGCTGAATCCATCGCCTATCCTGTATCGATTCTGATCAATAGATCAGTTCAACAAGCCACCGTTCCTACCCTATGGAAATCTTTTATCAGTATCCCACTGTATAAAGGAGAAAACTCAACAGACCCATCCAACTACCAACCCATCACCATCCTATGCCCCCTCTCTAAGATACTTGAGAAAAGCATTTGCTCGCAGCTTCTCAACTACCTCCTCCAGCATAACCTTCTCACTTCCACTCAGCACGGTTTCCATCCTAACCATAGCACAACTACTGCCCTTCTATCCTTCACTCATACCATCGTCAAGGCCCAAGATAACAATAAACTCATTTCCTATCTCTTCCTAGACCTTTCTAAAGCTTTTGATATGGTCTCTCACCCTCTACTGCTATCTAAACTTGCTAACCTCAACCTATCTTCCACCTCCCTTGCCTGGTTCTCTAGCTACCTGTTCTGCAGGCAGCAATCTGTTAAATGGCTCTCATCTTTCTCTCCATTCCTTCCTGTCCCAACCGGAGTACTACAAGGTTCCATCTTGGGTCCTCTTCTGTTTAATGTCTTCACTAATGATCTTTATACATCTTGTAAACAATCCTCCCTCATCCAATATGCAGATGACTCAACTGTCATCTCCATCTCAAGCAATATCTCTGAACTCCATACCCTAACTCAAAATGCTTTTCTATCTACTGAATAGTGGTTGTCTGATAATCTACTTATCCTTAACTTTAAAATTACCAAACTCTTACTCTTTTTCCCCTATTTTCTTACTCACAATAAATCTACTTTTGCTATTACATCCTCTAACAATACAGTAATCCAACCTGAAACCCACACAAAACTCCTTGGTGTCATCATTGATGCTGAACTTAAATTCAACCTGCACATACTCCAATGTATGCAAAAAAACACAGCAGAAATTAGGGTTACTGTATCACAACAAAAAAATATCTATTCCTAATGCCAGACTCACCCTAGCACAGGCACTCCTCCTCCCCTCCCTCCTATATGCTACCCCTGTTTTTACCAACATTCAGGCCACAACTTTGAACAAACTTCAACAAACTTACCATAAAAGATTAATTACAAGCTGTCCTTAAATGCACATCACTGACTCGCCCCAAACTATCTCTAATGGCTAGAGCTCCCCCAACAACTCCTCCTATTACAATTTCAAATGTTACACTTCATTCTATACAAACCTTCATCCTGTCCAGCTCTCCCATCCATGGTCTCGACCTATACTCCACTTCAGACCCTCCATAGCTCTAATCAGCAACTTCTGGACATCTACCATCCCAAGAAAACGGGTCTATATTATATCATAGAATGCTTAAAAAAATGAACGGTGAATAATCAACCCCATGTAAGTGAAAACTTACAATCTTGAAAGCTCAGAAAAATCGCTGTTCCAAAAAAAAAAAAAAAAAAATTGAAAGAATACATAAAGTGGGGGGCTTTGCCCCCCCACACCCCCCCTACTTAAATATACCAACTCCGAGATTGCACAGTAAAGTAACAGAAGCAGCCAAGTGAATTCTTTCCCTGGGAAAGAATCCGCTTAAAAGCCACTTTGCTATTTTGCCTTTTCGTTGTTTTAAGTTCAACCAAGACACATCCGAAAGAATGCATCTTCGGTCATCTAATAGGACCCCAAGAAAACTGTAGGAAAACTTCTATATAAATACTCTGTTGCCCATGTTTGGAACAAACTTCCCTTAGACATATGTTCCATCACCCACCCATCACACTTTAAAAATTAACTCAAACTTCATCTACTTAACAACCAAAACTTGCCCCTGTCATGACCCAACCTAACCTCCCCATTCCCCATATACATATCTATATAATCTCTCCTCTTCCACCTATTACCTTACTAGGTGGGTACTTTCTAAATTCAACCAACAATGCTGATGGATATAATTATTATGTAAATATATACTTCCTTTGTAAAAAGTTGTGTGTGCATATTGCTTTGTGCATGTATTCTATTTTGTTTCTTTAACGTGCTGTATGTCAACTTTTCTGTAATTCTTTTGACTCAAATATTTTATATACTGTAAATTGTTGGGAATGGAGCTTTTATCCTCGGGTCTCCACTGAAAATGGGCCACAAGCACAGTTGGATCAACCTGGTTAACAAATGTCAATAAATAAATAAACAAAATAAATAAGACAAACTACATAAAGTAATAGTGACAGAAAGTACTGGGCCACATCAGAAGCTTGAGAGGTCATTGTTCAGAAACTGAGAGCTGTTGTAAAGCTTGACATTAAATACCAAAAGTTCAGGTTATACTATAACAGAATCACTATGCAAAGACAACCATGTGAGCAGTCAGAATGCAATTCAAATTGAATATTTTACTGTGAATGTTTTAAGAAATGGATAGACTGGCCAAAACTCTGGATTAATATGTGTGTGTGTCTGTTTTTTTTTTTTTTTTTAGAAATAATTCCTGGGAAATGGAAACACTATTCAGAAGTGAAGAGACATATGGGAGAACAGTTTTAGTGGCACACCATGCTGTGATTTGTTTGATGTCTATTGTCATGCAACGTTGACTAGTTAGTTGAATCTAGTCAAGCTAGAAATGTGAGACTCTAGCCCACTGAAGGAGGGGAGAAGGAAGTAGTAAAATGGCCAGGGACTGAATCTTGTAAAACTGCTCCTTGAAAAAAATCTTTTTTCTCAGTAATTTGTTAACACTTTTGCAAGCTTTGTTCAGAGAATATAAAGTACATCAGAAGGAACGACATTTGTAAAACTTAGTGAAGACCAGTCAATGACACATGAGCTGCAGACTCTCAAACTTGGCAATTTTTTTCAGGTACTTTATTCTAAGTGAATGAATGTCTAGTCTGACAAAAAATGCTAGGGCTACTTATTCACACAATATGTGCATTATGGGACAGATTTAGCTTTCCAAAGGAGTCATAATGTCTATCCCCATGAGGAAACAGAAGGGTAAAAAAAAATAAGAATTAATACTTATTTTGGTACAGGCAGCTTTGAGAGGTGCAGTAAATCATGACAAGATAAAAAATATATGTTTTTTCATCATTTGCCTGTAGTGGACCTTTAACTAATCTCACTATACTTTCCTGACTGATTTAAAGGTTCACTTACTAGAGCAAGGCAAGATGAAGTAGGTGAGGTGACCTTCTTTGCCAGGTTCCAAAAACAGACTGCAGTGAAACTTCAGTCTCATCTAGTATTAAGCATCATTTTTGTCATAGATTACAGAATTACATCACATCTGGTCATCTGACTCTGTTTCCCATACTACCCCTTCACTAGAAGCTTCCAGGATTTAGCACACATGTGTCAATAATACATACACATAGTGCTTGCTAAGAGCTGTTGCAGCTTCTGGAAGTCATAAAACAATTTCAAACCTCTAGCCTTCCAAAGTAGCAATTAGTTCACCCAAAAATAATAAAGAAATCTTCTTAGTACAGTCTTTTTGTCTCTGGCTGCATTGAGAACTGTAAGATACAATCTTTATGGCCTAGGTCCAGAAATTTAATTTCAGAACATTTTTTTTAAAGTTAGCTGCAACTGGACTGTGATTAACCTGTTTTCTTCTCTTCCAGTATCCTCTTATACAATATATACATTTCAGCAGTTCAGTAATACATGTATATTTCTTCCTTTGTCCAACAGGACACACTGTTGGTACAATTTTCACACAAGCAGCTTTACAAATCAGTTTGATATACAAATGACACATAATTTACAAAATTCCAGCTAGCTGTGCCGGCATATGTTGCAGATCCACTGCCCCACTTACTTCTCCTGGCATAGCTGGCAATACCTCACATCATCACATGCCGAAATGAAAAATTTCAGAAAATTTTAATAATGATAATATCTAGTACTAGAGTAAAGTTTTTTAAACAACTATATAACAATATTTCTCTATATTTAGACTCAGTTTCCTTGCTCCATTTGCTGATTCATCCATTCCATATTTTACAAGTTCATTTAGCTCAACATTATCAACTGAATCACATATTGTCATGTCTGTATACTTGCTAAGTCATACAGCCTTGTCTGGTGACAAAAATCATGAGTATGTATGTTAAGCAAATAAGGTACATTGATTAATGTATAACTGGAAACCGATTACAGCAGGACAGTTCGTATGACAGACACTTTTATATCAAATTCTACACATGTTTTACTGATGCAGATTTATAACTGGAAACCGATTACAGCAGGACAGTTGGTATGACAGACACTTTTATATCAAATTCTACACGTTTTACTGATGCAGATTGTTTCTTCTCAATATAATCTCAAGACTAGTATTTTTATCTTTATGTTGTGTCTTTTAGCTTTTACAGTAAGATAACAAGGCATACTTTGCTAAAATCTTGGTAAGCAAATAGTATGATGAGTTCTTAATCCTTTAATCTTGCAGTATTAAAAAAAACGTGTGTATAAATTATTTTTATTCTGCCATGTCCTAGAGAATGATACATTGCCTTATGTGACTTGTCATATTTTGGCATGTCTATGACTTTCTTTCCAACAAAATGTTAGGTGATATTGTGAATGGCCATTTGGTCTGTAAGATGTTACTCACTATTTATCACACTTTACATTATATAATGGAATGATACAGCTTAATGTTCATTCATAAGGAAAGCTGTCTTCTAGAAGTGGACTGTTAATATGTGGGTCAGACTTCCTCTTAGTATGTTAATAAATGAAGTACCATGTGGTACAAGTCATATTATTACTAATTTACAAACATTAAGGACAGAGTGCACTTTGTAATGAAGGCAGAAATATATAAGAAAAACAGTGACATTCAACTTATGTTCCACTTAGATATCTGTCTAAAGGATCAATAAATTAATATTTCAGCAGTATTCTCTCCATCTTGTTCTGTTAAGAATATTTATTTTTTTGTTTAATACAAGTATATTTAATGACTTTCTTTTATTTTACTCAACTCAAAACCATGTTTCACATTTCACTTATCTCTTTGACATTAGTGTTTAACTGTGACGTCAAACTCTATCTTGTATAATCAGTTGTTTGGATCTGCCATCAGTTTACTAAATAGCATTTTATTATCTTTCTGCCATCATAGGTTCTAAGCCCTCCTATTCCCTGTTAGTAGTTCCCTTGAGTTTAGCAGTTGTTTTTAACCTTTTAATTGTGGGTACATATCTATTCCTAAAGGTAAGGTGTTTAGATTGCTTGGAATGCGTTTAAAGGTTTCAGTAACTGAACAGTTAAAAATGTTGCTTAAATGATCCATACCTGCTCTCCTGCTGTAGAGCTGTGCTAGTTTGTGTATTCCAAACTGGAGAGAGAATATTACATTTTGGTAAAAACTCTGTACCCATGAGCTACCACATAGGTGGTAGTAGTCTACTTAACACCGAAAGTGTGATAAGAGACCTTGGGACACAGGTGGACAGTAGTCTTTCCTTTGATAATCACATCACAACAGTAGTCAGGAAGTCCTTCTACATGGCACACCTCATGACAAAAGGTTTCTCATCCAGGAAAAAAAGATGTCATTGTTCCCCTCTGCTCGTCACTCATTAGACCCATTATAGAGTACAATGTCCCTTTTGGTATGTACCTCACAAGACATCTACAACAACTGGAAAGGCCGCAGAAATACCTCACAAAGAGGATTACCAGCCTCAAACAGATGCGCTACACAGACTGTCTCAAACAACTCCAGCTTTACTCCATTGCATATCGCCTGCTCAGTGGCAATGTCTGCCTAACATACAAAGCTATGTCAAACCCAGAGCTGTTGGGCATGCTCCACTTAAAGAAATCCCAACCCCTCCAAGCTACATGCTCTAGGGACCTAAACCTTGTCACCACAATAAACATAACATGCTGGAGGGATAGATTCCTGTCCCAGAGACTTCCCATACTCTGGAACAAACTACCTATCTATATCAAACAAAGCTCCTCATTAGCACTCTTCAAGAAAAATCTTGATGATTGGATGGGAAATAGGAAATTCACCCCGGGGATCACCTCTGTGGCTCTGCTTGACAGGGGCAGTAGGAAAATAGTTTTCTTGGGTGGCAAAACCCAGGGTACCTTTTTTGGCTAGGCTTATGCCTAGGTCTAATAGCCTAGTATTTACCTTTGAACCTATGAACATTTTCTGTACTATTAAATCTATTATGTGCAACAGGATTACTATATTTGTAGCCCAGATTATGCTATAAATGCCAATCAATGTGGCAAACATTTTGCTGATAAACAGATAAACCACTGAAATATCTAAAATACATACTATTATATCCTGTAGGTATTCTAACCAACTGTCTGATTTGCAAATATTTCATTAGTGAATATGTCACATAGAAGAAAGATCTACCAAAACAAAGCTTCACAATATCTTTGAAAATTCAAAATATTGAAGTGTAAAATTTATTTTGTATTCTCAATAGCTGACTTAGTTGTCAAAGCAACTAAATAATATTAAAGTGTGTATGTGTTGTTGTTGTGTCTTTCGGCTTATCCCGGTTAGGGGTCGCCACAGCGGAACTCCGGTCCGCAAATGTTTGGTAGAGGATTTTTTACGTTTGACTTACCAGCCCTGACGCACAACCTTCAACGAAGGCACGCCCATTCACGTATGCCTCCACACAGAAGATGCTCTAGCTGAGAATCGAATGGGACAACGTCTTGCTGTGAGGCGACAACGCTACCAAAGTGTGTATGTGTATATATATATATATATATATATATATATATATATATATATATATATATATATATATAGATAGCTATACATACATACAGACACACACGCAGACACACACACACACACACACACACACACACACACACACACACACACACACACACACACAGACACACATGCATATACTTGCAATACCTTAAGTAGGTGGTTTAGGGAAATTTCAGACTGCTTGCATTTAATATTATTATGCAACAGAAAATTAGAATAATGCCTTTTAAAGTATATTCTTAAAATAAATGACAACATAAATGGAGCACCTGGCCAAGAGTTAGTCTCATCCACAATGACATCAGCTGTTATTGAGTGATCAGCTTTCTTCATAACTGTTAGCTTCACAGAAAATGCTGTTGTGATAAACACTTCCCAGAATGTATATCAAGAAATGTCTTTAGGTTCAATCCCTATCCCAAGTATAATGAACATAATTATGAGCTTGATAATACTTAAGAATATCAAAGAAAATTTAGCGTGTCAAAATTCACTGTAACACCCTTAAAATGTTTTTCTTCACCTCTTAGCATGACACAGTGTGCCTAACACACCCATGCCATTTATATAAGCCAGCTCTAAGATCACAGTACCCTGAAGGAAGGGTAATAGTTTGAGGGCCACAATTTAAATACCACTTCATGTTTCCCATTCCAATTTTTTAAGCCCTGCTATTCCCAGAACTGGGGATGCCTTCCACAGCAGCAGGCATCCATTCCATTATATTGGTACTTCATTCATAGTGAGTTATAACAGTGCAAAAACTGACATCACTATTGCAGTACTACCCCCCGGATGAAGGGCAGATGCTGCAAGTTCCATGGTTTTTCTGTAAGTACTATCATGGAACAGATAGTCGTGTGTATTTTCTGTGGTAATTTACAGTGAACTATGGGATGTTTGCCTGTTCTATGCTTCCCTTTTCAATAAGTGTGAAACATTTAACGTATTACCATACTGTTTAAGAGTAAGTCATTTTTAAAGATTTCCATGGCAATATCTTGTCCAATTACAGATAACAATTATTAAATTTCCCTCCAGCTTATTCTCATAAAGAAGTTTTGCATAAACAAAACATGGGGTGGAATTCTGAAAAGACATGCGCCAAGCTACTTTGAAATCTTCGGCATAATTAAAGGAGCAATGCAGCACAGAGTGTTCATGCATCATCTATTAATCACAGAAAAGATCTAGTGTAGTGCTTTTGTCTGATGTATAACAGACTTCATCAGAATCTAAACAGAAAATCACAACTGATTTAAATAACCCTCTTGAAAAAATTACATATTAGCAAAAAAACAATCAAAAATACTTTCCCCCATCGCACTATACACATAGCTAAATCTAATGTTAAAACCATACTTAAAGTGATACAAACATATAGAATGTTCTTACTCAAACCAAGTAAGAAGGCAATTTTAAAACACTAGCAATAGACAAACTGTTATTTAAACCTGTATGTTTTAAAGCATTAAGCTTGATTTGCCTTTAGTCTTTCCATCATTTGTGTCGTGACTCTTGGGATTTTTTTGAAAACGTAGAGATGTTACCTGTACTGAGGAAGATATATTTGAAACTATAGATGTGGTTCATTTATTTAATATCATTCCTCATGATGTTGGGCTTCAATGGTTCCATGAATGTATTGCTGAATATACAGAGTATAATGACAAGGAAATATATGTGCTGGACACTTTTATGGAATTAGTATTGAAACATAATCATTTATGTCTGGATGAGAAATATTTTTAGCAGAAGAAGGGGGTGGCTATGGAGGCATCTTGTGCCCCCATTTTTGCTAATATTGTACTTCCATAATGGGAAAGGAAATATTTACTTAAATACATTTACTTACCCTCCCTGGTCCTTTTACGTCCACTTTTTGTATGTTATCTTTTCGATTTGGAACTGACAGGAAGATAGATATATTTGTGTTTTATTTAAACATGGCTACATCTTTTTTACAGTTCAGTTACACATATAATGCGAGAGAGATCAGCTATTTGGAGGTTTTCATTAGTAACGATATTACTCATGAAATGTTTGTTAGTACAATTTACAGGAAGCCCATGTACTCAAGCAGTTTGCTTCATGATTCCAGCTGCCAGCCCCAACATCAGCAGAAGGCACTAGTATAAGGTCAATAAGTAGGACTTACTCGAATAATATCTGAATATGACATATATTTGATGGAAGGCCATAAGTTAAGTGAGATGTTTAAAACTAAGAGTTATCTCTATAACATTATTAATGAAGCTTTCAAAGAAGTTACTAGAAAATGAAACAGTGGCCAGTTTAGACCAATACTAAGTGTTACTAGTTGTGTTAATGCCAGTTTGGGTCAACATCCACATAAAGATTATTCCCAGGCATTTATTATTGAGTTTAACAGTGGTTATTGTGAAATCACTTATATTGTTAAGAAAAACTGGGATATTTTTTCATGTTTTGACAATATGTGTGAAGTTCTGGGGAAGCTCCTCTGGTGGTTTATAGGAAAGCTAAGTCTTTCAAGCAATTTTTTGATTATGCTGTGGGTGAACAGGTGTATAAAACTATCAAAAAAGTAGGAATGTTTAAATGTGGATTTTGCCAACAATGAAAGTTTATTCTGGACAGTGATTCTGTCATTATTAGAGGGAGTAAAATAATTTCTAAGTATCATGTCAATTGTAATTCAGTGGGGGTTATTTATGCTGCCTTGTGTCAACATTGCAAATGTTTCTATGTAGGAAAAAATATAAAAACGAGTAGTAGTCCAAACACCAGGACTGAAAACATCGAAAGAAAATCCAACGAGTTTATTAAAATGGATAAGTGCTTTCACAAACGTGCTTCATCAGATCCTAAAACTAGTTTAAAACACACAATATTTTAAACTGCAAAAAAATGCTAGCTAATGAATAGCTATTCTGCAAGCACATAGGTCTCCAGGACTCAATTTCACTATACCTTTAAAACCTGCACTTAAGGCACAACCTTTGCATCATTAATTGTTTAATTGTTCTCATTCTATGACTGTTTTTTTTTTTTTTGCAGTTTAAATATTGTATGTTTTAAACTAGTTTTAGGATCTGATGAAGCACGTTTGTGAAAGCGCTTATCCATTTTAATAAACTTGTTGGATTTACTTGGATGTTTTCAGTCTTGGTGTTTGGACTACTACTCATGTTTATATTTTCCTTTTTGGTTGTAGTCCAACCTTTAGTCACTAGTGCAGTATATTTACTTCCTATGTAGGAAAAACAAAGAGAAGCTTGAGGGACAGAATATATGGACATAATTTAGACATGAAAAATACACATTTAAATAATGCTTTGTATAAACATATACATTTTCTACTCATAATTTTTGTTTTTATGTATTGGATATGCTATCAAAAAATGCTACAAGTGGCCCATGGGAAGACATTATTAAATATCATGAATTAAGATGGCAAATCAAGCTTAATGCTTTAAAGCCCAGGTTTAAATGACAGTGTGTCTATTACTAGTGTTTTAAGATTGTGTTCTTACTTGGTTTGAGTAAGAACATTTTGTATGTTTGTATAACTTTAAGTATGGTTCCAGCATTAGGTTTAGCTATGTGTATAGAGTGGTGCGGAAAGTATTTTTGATTGACTTTTGCTAACATATGATTTTTTTCAAGAGGGCTATTTAAACCAAATGTGATTTATTGTTTAGATTCTGATGAAGTCTGTTTGTTATACACCAGATGAAAGCACTATACTAAATATTTTGTGTGAGTAATAAAGAATTCAGTTTTCCTTCATCTGGCTGGCTGCATCTTCATTTTCATCTGTTTATCTGTTTGTTGCTTGGCTCCTCGTGGATTTGTAATATTCATGTATCATATGCAAAGGAATAGTAAAACTGACAAGATATATTTTATCTAATTAACAATGCAATTCAAATACCAAAAATGTTTGCATAACTGTGTTCTAAAATTTTTGGCGTGATTAAAGGGGCAGTGTAGCAAACAGTGTGAAAGGCAGATGTTTATCCAGTGCATTAATGTGGAATTTCTTAGCATTTATGCCCACCCCTCCAGGCATGTCTAAAGTTCAGTTTCCTGTGCTTTCTCCTATTAACCTGGTGAACTTGGGTTTCGTGAGGTAATGTAGCAACTGCCTGATGTGCACCGACAACCCTCTCCTCTTACATCCCAACATTCAGACTTGTGAGAGATGCACTTATATATCCAAATTGGAAGCCGCACACTCTCCAGCTAAGACTGGAATATCTGGTCTAGAGGAGAAGTCAACACTTGCACATCACATGGAACACATAGCCCTCAAGAACACACACCAGCACTGCCTTCACATAAAAACACAAACCACACACCCACCTTTGTGGAGGCTCTCAATAAAAATCTACCCAAACAGCAGAGACCTCCAAGGCAGAAATGCACTTGACCACCACAACACAACACTAATCATGAGACACATAAATCTCATAAACAGTGTGCCACACAACCAAAGCCTAAGGCAAAACAGCACCCCCAACACACTAGTCATAAGTGACTTGATAGTGAGGCACACTGATGTCTCACTCACTAGGTTGAATAAGGAGAAAGTAACAGTCAGCTGCCTGTCAGGTGTCAGGATCTGTGACATAATGCACGCACTCATGTCCTTCAACAACAGGTACAAATATGACTCTGTTATTGTACATGTGGGTGTGAATGACCTGAGATGTACCTCCCTGGACTACATGAAAAGAGACATGAAGGAGCTCTCAGATTATGTAGCCCAGGTGAGTATGACCCTAGCCCTGAGCAGCATCCTACCATCACCCAGAATGATACCACAGTACAAGCAGAAAATGATTGATTTCAACAATTGGCTAAGTTTCTGGTGTCATTCTAAGGGGATCCATTATCTGTCTGCCTGGCATGACATAACTGACAGACCTCGATTCTTTGCCAGAAATGGCCTGCATATGTCACCTCAGGGCTTCCAGATATTGGTCAAGGCTCTTTCCACCGCTATAGTGCCTTTTTTAGGTGGTGTTCCAAAGACCAAATTACCACCCTAACAGCTACAAACAAATGCATCAGAGGGTCATGCTGCTCAACGCTAAAAGTCTAAATCTTAAAATGCATTAATTCAAAGCACTCCTTAAAAATGGAGAACATCAACATTTGTGTTGTAACAGAGACCTGGTTCAAGGCAGCAGAAAGCACCCTTGCACTACCAGGCTATAACTCATTCCACCCCTTTCGGCCCCAGAACTTGGACTGAAGCTCCAAATGTGGTGGTGTTTCCATATTAATAAAGGATACACAAACCTCCAGACTGGTGCCCCAACATAACACATCAGAGATACTTCAGGTGCAGCTAACATTGGGTAAGAGAGCGATTCAGGTCGTAGCCTGCTATAGGTCCCCAACCATGTTCCAAGACTCACATTCCACATTCCTAAGCACCCTGGAGACTATTAGGGTCTAACCTAACACTCTCATACTGGGTGACTTCAACTACCCCTCCATTAACTGGGTGAACTACTCATGTACCAATACACTTGCCCAACGTTTCCTGGAATTCATTAATTCCAGTGCCCTGGACCAGCTTATTCTTACCCCCACTAGAGGTAGCAACATCCTTGGCCTGGTCATTACTAACATGGGCGACCGTTGCTCTATACCAATAGTCAACTCCTCCCTGGTTAGATCCGACCACAAACTAATCACCTTGAAAATCCACATCCCTCCCACTCTCCCCCTCAAAGGTAACCACCATGAAAAACTTCTCCAAAGCTAACTTTGGGCTCTTAAAAACAGAGGTGGCTAACTTCACAGCACTCATGAAAATGGAGGATAGCTGCATGACCACTGAATCATACACCAATGCACTGTATGAACACGTACACAAATGCATGGATCTCTCCATACCCAATAGAACCAAGACATGCTCCTCCAAAAAAAGGAAGCCAATCTGGTGGTCCCCTGCCATAAACAAACTCTACAACAGAAGGAGGAAACTGATGTGGAATAAGGTGAAGTCCCAAGAGTGGAAAAACTCTCTTATCAGCCTCAACAAAAAGTTGACATCCCTCATCAAATCATCTAAAGCTAGCTATGAAGACAGAATTGCAGCAGATAGTAAAGACAAACACAAGGCCTTCTATAGTTATGTAAAGAATCTTGACTGCAATACCCAGATTTTCTCTAAGCTACTGCACAATGGTACATCCTATACCGAGCCAACAGATATTGCCAATATACTGGCTGACAGATTCAGTGCCAACTTTACCACTCTCTGCCCCAAAGCACCAATCAAACAAGTAGATTGCCAGGCACCATATATTACTGCTGCACAGATTAAAACAGCACTGTCCAAGGCTAAGAAAACAGCTTTTATTTGACCTTACAATATCCCTGGCTATGTTCTATATGAACTACACAGTGAACTGGCACCTCAACTGTGTGCCTGTTCAGTCACAGCCTCACTTCAGGCTTTGCCCCTATCAAATGGTGTAGTGCTACAGTCATCCCTCTCCACAAAGTAGAAGTGACTACAGTCCCTGGGAACTATCGCCTGATGAGTCTGATATGCAAAGCTAGAGAACGTATCATCATGGACCTAATAAACAAGGATATAGGGAATCTCCAAATTCTTGATCCCACACAGTTCGGTTTTCTGAAGGGTAGATCATGCCTGCTCAACTTGGTCGACTTTTTTGAGTCAGTCATTAAAGCTGTGGATGAAGGCAAGGTGCTTGATACAGTCTACTTTGATCTGACCAAGGCCATTGATACCATTCCCACTCAGGAATCATAGAAAAACTCACTAAGCTATGCATCAGCCCCTATATCACTAGGTGGGTTGCAAACTAGTTCACAGATAAAACCCACAGTGTGAAAGGAGCTGACTCAAAGTCAGACTGCCGAACAGTCATGAGTGGAATCCCACAGACTTCGGTCCTGAGTCCTCTCCTGTTTGGTATCTACTTCTCTGATGTCCAGGCCAACACTAAGAGACGATGGCTGACAAAGTTCACAGATGATTGCAAGTTGGGAGCTATTATTAACTCCCCATGTGATGTTGATATCCTACAGAAAGGTCTCACTGAGACCAGCGACTGGTGTCAGAACCATGGCCTTAAGCAAAATGCTAAAAAATGTGTCATCATCCCCTTTGGGAAAAACCCAGTTCCCATGACTTACCACATTGATGGTAGTCCATGGAATACAGAAGACATTATGAGAGATCTGGGAACACAGGCTGATAGCAAACTCTCTTTTGACAACCACATTGCCACTGTGGTCAGAAAGTCCTTCTCTGTGGCACATCTCATTACTAAGGGTTTTGCATCCAGGAAGAAAGAGGTCATTGTCTCCCTCTGCTCTTTCCTTATTAGGCCAGTCATCGAGTAAAATGCCCCATTTGGTATGTACCTCACTAGACAACTGCCAAAAACTGGAGAGGCTACAAAAGTACCTCACAAAGAGGATCCTAGGCCTTAAACACTTGTCCTATATGGACAGACTCAAAAAACTCCAACTATTCTCTGTCTTATATCGCCTACTTAGAGGCAATCTCTGCTTGACTTACAAAGCCATATCTGACCGAGCTCTGTTGGAAATGCAACATCTAAAGAAATCCCAATCCCTCCACACTACATGCTCCAGAGACCACAATCAATAGAACGTGATGGACTGACAGTTTCATAACCCAGAAACTGCCCATGCTATGGAATAGACTTCCCATACATGTCAGAGCACCTCACTGGCCATCTTCAAAAAAAATCTTGATGAGTGGATGGGTAATTGAAAATTCACCCCAGGGATCACTCCAGTGGCTCTACTCGACAGAGCCACTGGGAACTAAGGTCAGGTGGCACGATGCCAGGGTAATCTTATGGGCTAGGCTTGTAAAGGCTCCAGGGCCATTACCCTTTAACGTACCTATGAACCTATGTACACATTCACAAAGGTACATGGTCAAAGAGATATCTGTCTATCTAAAATGTTTGCAATAATTAAAAGGGTAGTTCAACAAACAGTGTGAAAGGCAGATTTTTATCCAGTACATTAACTCATTAACTTGGAATTTCTTAGATTTCACAGTTAAAGGTACACATTCACAAAGGCACATGGTTATAGAGATATCTGTCTCTCTCTCTCTCTTCATATATATATATATATATATATATATATATATATATATATATATATATATATATGGGTCTATATCATTTATTTGAAATAAGTATTTGTTGAATATGTATTCATCGGACACTAAACAGCAAAAATGATTTCAGTGAACCTCGCACTTTTTCCCAGGGTTAGGGAGCGCCTGGCCATCATCACAACTTTGCCCTTTTCCCAACTGTAATGCGATCTTGGAGTTGGTATATATATATATATATATATATATATATACATACATATGGATATATATACACACATGTATGGGCCTACTTTGAAACATCTAAAACCCATAACATCTAATTTTATAACATTGAGAACAGTACAACTAAAACTCAAAACATCTAAAACCCATAACATTGAATTTCATAACAACTAACACTACAAATCACAAGAAAATAACATCCCTTCCACATATAATGACACCAAACTACCAAACACACATTTTACTACATTTCTGCAGGAGGGCAACCCTGCACCCCCACACCCCCGTAAATTAAATATGTCAACTCCAAGATTGCACTACAATGGGAAAAAGTAAATTTCCTAACACCACTGTATCAAGGACCCCTGCAGAAACATAGTAAAAACTGTGTTTGGTAGTTTAATGTCATTATATGTCATTATATATGGAGAGGATGTTATTTTCATGTGATTTGTACTGTTAGATGTTATGAAATTCAATGTTATGGGTTTTAGATGTTCTGGTCTCAATGCTATGAAATTAGATGTTATGGGTTTTAGATGTTTTCAGAGACCATATATATATATATATATATATATATATATAGATATATATATATATATATATATATATATATATATATATATATATATATATATATATATATATATATATATATATATATATATATATATATATATATATATATATATATATATACAGAGAGAGAGAGAGATAAAGGAGGTATAGGGGGTGCAGCACCCCAAATTGGGGGTGAGGAGGCAGAGCCTTCCACTTGGGTGGGTTTGATTTAGTGCAGTGTGTGTGTTCCAAAGTGCTAGCGGGCAAGTGGTTCATTAACCTGGAAAAAAGTCCAAAGTTCACTGAAATGATGTTCACTGCTTAGTGTTCAATGAATACATATTCGATGAACTCATATTTTAATTAAGTGATATAGGCACATATATATACATACATATACATGCACATAATGCGTATAAATACAGATGGATAGATCTCTATCTATATATCAATATGAACCAAATTTGATCAAACTGGTTTAAACTCAACATCTGTTAAGTCAACACAATTTGGTCAACAAAACAGATGGTCAACAAGTGTGTGAGATTGTAGAATTCCCAGCATTAGGGTATATGCCATTTCCCAGATATTGTGCAATCTCAGAGTTAGAATAATAATTTAATGGAGATATAGAGGTGCATGGGGGCTTGGCCCCTGGAAAAATTATGTCTTTTATTTCTTCTTCTTCTTCTTTTAGTCTTGCATTTACCAAGGTTATAGCTCAGCATATGCATAGTAATGTGCTGATGTTTGTGTTGTTAAGGTTTTTGTTAACATTAACTACACCACCATTTGAGTATGTTGATCTAATTTAGTAGATCAAAGCACACACACACACACACACACACACATATATATATATATATATATATATATATATATATATATATATATATATATATATATACACATAAATATATATATATATACATATATATATATATATATATATATATATTTTTTTTTTATAGTTATATTTATATAGATAGATAGATATAGGGATCCCTATCATCACACTGATGTTAAACAATGTCAAACCTTCATGCGATTGAGTCCATATGATTTGGTGTTTTGTAATGCTGAAAACCAAATAACCCCCAAAATCTGTGTTATTTGCAGGGGAGCAAGACACCCTGCACCCCCACACCCCCTGTTTATTATATATACTAACTCTGAGACTGCACAACAGTGGGAAAAAGAGTAAATTCCCTATTTCCCATTGCACTGCAATCTTCACAGTAATACTTCAACTGTTTAGAACTTCAAAAGGAACCTTGATGATTAGATGGGAAATAGGAAATTCACCCCGGGGATCATGTCAGCTGCCCTGCTAGACAAGGGCCCAGAGAAGTAAATATTGTGGGAAGAAATATCCAGGGAATTGTTATGGCTAGTCGTGCATAGGCCTTAGGGCCGATAGCCTAGTACCAACCTATGAACCTATCCCTAGAACTATCACAATTAGATTCTCCATGTTACTATTTTACATTTGTATTGCTTCATTATTGAAAGTGTAAGTGAAGCGCAGCGTGTTCGCACATCGCTGCCCTCTGCTTATGCATCAAAATCATCCAAATAGAAAAAAACATGCAGGATCAACATTAACGTCAATAGTGTAGTGGTTAGAGCATCCACCTAATGAACAGGCATTCACAGTTAGAGTCCCACTATAGCACATATCATTTTCCATGTGGAATGTGTATATGAACATATTTATACTTCTTTTTGCTGTATAACCTACATAATAACATGTAAATGTAAACTGGAGTACTTCATGAAATGTTTAACTAATGTTATTAAATCAAAGTGGTAGCGTCATAATGAATAAGGCACTAGTAAGCAGGTTTAAGCATAAATAAGCAGTAGTAAGCATAAATAAGCACCATTAGCGTGTTTAAGTGCATTTGCGTGGGGGTATGCATTGCCTACACAGATTAAGCAAAGTAGAAGCTAACTGAGTTATATATGGTTGCAGACATATATATATATATATATATATATATATATATATATATATATATATATATATATATATATATATATATATATATATATATATATATATATATATACACATATATATATATATATATATATATATATATATATATATATATATATATACACACAGACATATATATATACGTATATATCTCTATATATATATGTATATATATATATATATATATATATATATATATATATATATATATATAAGTGTGTGTGTGTGTGTGTGTGTGTGTGTGTGTAGATATACACAGATATTCAGCTATGATAAGAAACAGCACACAAGAATGACATATGTTCACAGGCTATTCCAATGGAAGTGAGGGGCCAAAACAAGAAACATGTAACATGTAGCATGACCCCCCCCCTCAGCCAGACAGAGGAAACAAACACACAAACCCACAAACAATGTAAATAGTCCACTGCTCCCCAGACCACAGGATGCAACCGGGGGGGGGGGGTACAGAGTGCACCCGTGAAATCTAATCTTGGAACACAGACAGGAGTGTCCCTTGCAGGACACCTCATAAATTGACATATAACCGAAAGAAGTCAATATGACGACCATTCTGGCTGGGGTGTGTACATACCCCAGAATACAAGGGTGGGAAAGCCTGATGACTCATGGGTTGAGACAACGTACGACATGGATCACGTGAAGTGGAGAGTGGGCAGCGTGTAGTGGTGTGCTCAGTCCCGACCTGCACCCAGAGTATGGATGGGTGCTGTAGAGGAGGTGCGGGTGGGGGAACTATGGGTAGCTAGTTATGGGTCTAGGTGTGCAGATGTTGGCTGATGTGAGTCTATACGGACAGCCCCGGGGATGTGAGCAAAAGTGTTCATTGGGCAGAGGCATCACCTAATGAGCAGCCACACCCGCAACGAGTCCCACTGCAGTGAAGTCTAATCTACATGGCAGAAAACGGAATAACCAGATGTAGATGTAGATGTATGCATGCAAAGGAATGTGTGTTTATATCTACCCATAGCTACATGGAGATAAACCTCTCCCTCTCCGTAGTACAAATGTATATATACAGAGACAGAATACATATACATACCCATATATAGATATATACATATGCAGACACCCATACACCCATATGTTGTTAGATATAGACAGCAATATATAAATCTATACATGTATGCATACATATTCAGATATATCTGTATATAGTAATGTAGATTATATGTATATATGTGTGTGTGTGTGTGTGTGTGTGTGTAAATATACACATGTAAATAGCTAGGATATGATACAGCAGTTATGAATTACATATGTTCACAGGCCATGCAAATGGGGGTGAGGGGTCCAATAAACAAACGTGTTACACGTAGCATCAACCACCCCCACCTAGATAGGGGAAACATACAAACACACGATACAAGTAAACGCACCACTGCTTCCCAGACCACAGGCAGGATACTACCAGTGGGAGAGCCTGCCAAGTCTAATCTTGAAACAAAGACATCAATGTCCCTTGTGGGACACCCCAAAAATTAATGATCATCGGAGTCAGTCCTTGTAATGATTCATCAAACCAGGCTGTAGATGTATACTGACCAGTAGGTTGTGCAAGCCTGATGACCCATGGGTCAGCACAATGTACGACATGAGTCCTGACATGTAGAGAGTGGGCAGTGTGTAGTGGTGTGGTTAGACTCCACCTGCACCTACAATAAGGATGAGTGCTGTGGAGGAGGGACAGGTGGGGGAACTATGGGTATGCAATTATGGGCCTAGGTGTGCAGGTGTTGGCTGGCGCAGTTGTATTAGGACCACCCCGGGGATGTAAGTAATATTGCAAAATGGGCAGAGCTTACGCCCATACCTCTCTACCCCTAAAAGCAAAACCACTGGACAGAACATAAACCGTTGGGGGAACAAATAGGGACAGAAAGCACATATTCCACTTACAATGTTAGAAAGCTGATAGAATAATAGGTTATGCATTAGCATGACTCGGCTGAAGGATGCGGGGTCCTAAATCCAATTACTTGTCTGTATTTAATGGTGTCAGTTCCCAGGTATTTGCCAGACAGGTGCAGATTGTAAGAGGAACACACCAATAGTATGAAGCAAACTCTGGATAGGCCATGGATTCTGTACAGTTGACAGGCATGCTTACGGCTAATGGGCAGTCATTCCAGATATGGGTCCCACCGCAGCATAGTCCAGTTTACATGGCTAAGTACTGTATAACCATATGTGTTGTTGCATAACCACTACACAACACCTACGAACACATGGTCACAACACCCCCACTGTAGGCAAGTAAGCCGATTTAATAGGCATCACAAGGTATTATTGTAGTCCTCACCCCCACCCAGGGGTGTGAGTGTCTGATGCAAACACAGACTGCAGTGCATATGCACAGCTGTTGTCATAGACAACATGGCCAGCTGTGGATCTTCCCTTCAGCCATCCTGCACATCCCTGGATAATCCCCCTACTAACACCCCCTTTGTGCCCCATGCACACCACGTACCTATCAGCCCCTGTTCCATTTCTATTAATGTCTACGGGTACATGGAGATGACACCCTCTTCCCCCGCTAAATTGCCAGTATCTGGAACCCCAACCCACATGTAATATCACAGCTGTCCCACAGGACACATGTAACTAACACATGAAAGAACACCACAAGCACACCTCGAGCAGCACAGGCTCACCACCTTGCAACACCCCCACCTCACACTCTATACTACTACATCAACTAGTGATACTGACACTTCTTGCCCTGCCTCACACACAAATTCCAACATCCGACATACCTTCCCTATTGGTCCCCATCCAATTATACCTACGGGCTGCTATAAAGTTACAATGTCACCCCCACTACCTGCCTACTCCTTAGCTATTCGCCTGTACTGTACCACACAGGTATGGAATAACTACATCTACCCCGAATATCTGCATGTAACCTACCCAGAGCTGTGAAACAGGAATCCTACCTCACCTTAAACTAACCTTTGTTAACAGTCATACCTGACATGTAAACCTGACCTAAGCATGGATAATACCGACGGTTCAGTGTAAACTAAGCATCATTAATGGGGGATGTAGCTATGTTATGTCTGTTACCCTCTATGAATGTGAACACCCCAGTATTAATTGGGATATGTAGCTGGGGTCAATGTAGAGCTCTACACCCTGGGCCACCGCTGACAATGGACAAGCATACAGTCCAACTGTCCCAGTTGACAGATATGAACAAAATGCATGTCATTGAGCGTGTGTATGTGGAGCAAGCGGGTGTAAGCCTGTTTGGCCACCAGTATGCGAGTACCACACTGGTGAAATAATGTAGAGGCTAACTGAGTGCAAGATGCCACAACCAGAGGTTAGTAATGCTGTGCTTCGTGCAAACAAGCGCATACACACCTACAAATGTTCTACAGTGCCTTAGTCAACCTGTAGCCAGCATCTGTTTTTGTGGCCATAAACAAAATAATCTGCAATGCCAGGCAACCCCCCAACCCTGCACACTATAGTTGACGTGAGTTCCACTAAGCCATGATGGATACACATTCAGCTGCTCTGATCACAAACATATCATCCAGCACAGGCATCCAACAGTATAGGAAATGTATATAATTATGTAGATGTATGTGCGTGTGTATGTACAGATATGATATATATATATATATATATATATATATATATATATATATATATATATATATATATATGAAGAATGAGCGTCATGACAATAAAACATACAAAAAGAATGAGAAGGAAATCAACTGCAACACCTGCATTATGTTGTGCTTTCATCTTATGTCATATCAAGCTGGGCAGGGGTGAGCAAATCATTGCTTCTCAAACCACAGGCAGGATACTACCAGTGGGAGTAACATTGTCCACCTGCTAAGTCTACCTTACAACAATTACAGGGCAGTCCCTGATGGGACTACCCAAAAAGTGCGAGATGTTTAGACTTCCAACCAGTACACAAGTCATGGCAGGTATGTTCAAGGACTAAAAGGTTTGTAGAGCCTGATGATACATGGGTGGAGACAACATACATGTAGGGTCCCTAACGCTGGGGAGAAGGCAATGTGTGGAGGTGTCTTATGGCTGGGATAGCAACTGGAGAATGGCTGGTTTGTGTGTATGTGGAACTCAGGTGGGGTGGAGGAACCATGGGTATGAAATATGGATCCAGGCATGTCAGGGTTGGATGGCCCGGTTCTAATTGGACCTCCCTGTGGATGTCAGGGAGTTTGTTATAAATATATATGCATACACACATACATAAATCTACATGCATAAGTACATTCCCTGTACCACATTCATTCCTTTTGCAGACATAAATAACATGAAAGGTCCCCTACAAACCGCAACAGTAGATAGAATAATAAGTTGTGCATAACCATAAATGTAATAGGTTCATAGGTAGGTACTAGGCTATCTGCCAAATGGCATTTATAAGCCTAGGCAAGGTGTGTTGGCTCACGCTGCCCCATTTATCAATTTACTAGGCCTCTGTCAAGCAGAGCTATGGAATTGATCTCAGTATGTCCCAATCTTTGACCCCCCCCACCCCCAATTATATTTGGCTTTGGCTAGACTTCTTACATTAAGAGGTTGAGAGGTATGATTCTCGAGTATGTTTAGTTGTATTGTTTGGCCTCTAAAGCTCAAGCCATGACTGAATGGAGTCCTGACTCATTGGAACAGTCTGCATACTCAGATAACAGATGTTAAATAAACATTTATTCAGAGTCCAGTACAGAAAAGATGGTGACCCCCTTCTCTGCACTGTGGCTTATATATCCCGACTCAATTTCATGCCAAATGCATGGCCTTTGTAACAGTGCAGGCTTACTTAGACTGTCATGAAATGGTTGTCATCTATGTATATGTATATGTATATATATATATATATGTATATATATATATATATATATACATATATATATATATATATATATATATGTATATATATATATATATATATATATATATATATATATATATATATGTATGTCTTTTTACGTTTCCACAATTCTACTGGGATATAAACCATCAAGACAATACAAGCTGCTGTTTGTTTCCATTGTATATTGCAGTACTATAGTATTAGAGTTACGAGAAGATAGAGGGAAGGGACGAATCTGCAATACTTCAGAGTTGTGTATTTAGTTTCGAAATTAGTGCTGTTCTCAAAAGAATAAAATGTGAGGACTTTCCCGATATGAAATATTTGAATCATTCCTGTGATTTGCCGGCTACGTCAACTCCAATCACTAAACCGGTCCTATTTGTAATATAATGTTGCCGAACTCGTACATTATTGGTTTACATGTGTAACGTGTGCGTTATCATATAGTCTTAGTTATAAATTTATTTTAGTGTCTTGTTAATAGGAGTAATGATGTAATGAAGTATAGAGTCTAATCTTGAAATAAAGACATGTGTGTCCCAGGTAGGACACCCCAAAAATTGTGAATAGTGTCCCATTGGTCACTCATTTCACCAATGTTTGTGGACTAAATGGTTGGGATGTCTGAGGATACATGGAGTGAGTTAACTCATGGGATGGGGCCAGAGGAGTCGGGAGTGGCCAAAGTTTAGTGGTGTGGATACTCCGTGTTCCCAACTAGGAAATGGATGACTGCTGTGTCAGTGAAGTGTTGGGTTGGGTGTTTGGAGATCCATGGGTATATGGGTATATATGCAAATGAAGCAGCACAGCAATAGTGTAGTGGTTAGTGTAGCCGCCTAATGAACAGGCATTCCTGTTTCAAATCCCACTGCAGCACATACCATTTTCCATTGGTAATCTGTATATGAACATATTTTGACATCTGTCTGCTGTATAACCTGCATAATAACAATTAAAAGTGAACTGGAGTGAAGTGTCAGTGTCATAATGAATAGGGCACTAGTAAGCAGGTTTAAGCATAAACAAGCAGTAGTAAGCCTATATAAGCACCAGTAAGTGTGTTTAAGTGTGTTTGCATGGGGGTATGCATTGCCTACACAGATTAAGCAAAGTAGAAGCTAACTGAGTGTAAGAAACTGTAACCGGAGGTTAGCATTGCTTAGCTCCGTGCAAACCCACACACACACCCGCTCACAACTACTTTAAAGTGGCTTAATCACTCTGTACTCAATGGCTCATGTTCTGGCCAGCAACAAAATAAGCAGCCTCTGCAAGGCTAGAATTCAGGACCCTGTACATCACAGTCACAGTCGTTAACCACTATGCCATGACAGCAATACATATAAAGGAGGTGTCAGCAAACTAATCCTCGGCACAGGGAAATCAAATCAAACATGTGAACTGAATCTATGTACAGTGTAATGTTCTGTAACCTGCCACAGACCATAAATATGTGAACTGGAGTACTGCAGTAAACATAGAGTTGAGGTGTCACTGTAATAAAGTTTTGAAGTCCCCAGGACCCCATACAGTGTATGTACACATGAATCATGGATACCAGACACATATATAAACTGCAATGAATAAGACATCGTTGACAAAAGGCAAATATAATTCTGGACAACCAATAACTTAATGCTAACTTCAGCACAGCCCAACTAAGTAATTGTAAGCAATGTGTAGGGAAGCCAATACAATATGCGCACAGGTACAGTAAGCAGTGCCAACCTGAAGTAAGCAGGTGTGCCCATAGCTTAGCCTTTTCGAAACTGGCCAATTATGGAAAAGTGCGGGAATCCAGCCCTACTTAAACCAAAGAGGTGGGAATACAGCTCATAACTGGTTGTAGCATCTCCCTGCAGGCAGAATGGCTGGAGTGGGAGAAGGTACTCACTTTAGGCTGCAGTGCTGGGGCATCCAGGAGTCCAAATTCATGGTATGGCTCCTGGTAAAGCACCATGACAGGAGACTACTGCAGGGTGAGTACCAGGGCTTGCAGTACCAAACGGACGCTTGGGACAGTCTCACCCGAGACCACACTAGTGCCACAGGTATCCCCCGGACTGGTGAGCAGGTCAGGCACCACCATGCAGAACTGAAGCAGTGGAGGGGGGATGTACTGGAACAGTGGATTCAGGAAGCAAGGCAGATGCAGAATGCCCCAGAACTGAGTAAGTACTCCTTCCACTATGTAGTTAATAATTGCCTTACTTGTGTATACCATGGCTAGGTATCGCTAAATATCACTGTACTTCTCTGACAGCTGCAGATGAGTGTGCTGCGAACCAGCAAGCCTATGATGCTAGGCTGCAAAAGATGCATCGTGAGGCAGGTTAGTAAATAGCCTGCATGTACTCTCATAACAAATAAATGTAAGAGCCTGAGAAAGTGTTGTACCAGTATACAGAATTGTGTAATATGCTGCAAATAAAGGTGTAACCACTACATTGCTTCAGTTTCCTCTGCAGTCATATGTTGTTGTACTGTTGCAGTTATTACATTGTACTGTTGTAGTAAGCAGAGTTACCTACACTGTGGTATGCAGATAAAATGTGTATGAAGTGCTGTATAACAATGTTGGAAGTGCAAACAGGTCAGTCATATTAGACAAAATACATTACAAAGCCTCACAACAATTGCCTGATTGCATAGTGTACAGTGATCTTAACTGTAATGCTTTTGTCACACACAGCAGGGCTTTGGATCCCAGGAGCGCTAATAAGCTGTATGCATAATCATTTTGCACAACTGCACACATTTTGTTAGAATGTTCAGAGAGAAAGCTATATGCATATATACACTGTACAGATTTTGCTAGAATGCTCAAATAGAAAGTGGTATGCATATTCGTACCCCTCAACTGTTCCAATTTGCCCAGTATGTCCTGATAAATGGCCCACATCACCTGCCTTTTGCCCTGTTCCCCTGACAAATTAGTGTGATGATCCAAGAAATGTAGGCAGCTGTTAATGACATATAACTGATAGTCAGACTTGTACATAGTCAGAGAATGTACATACAAACATACCTGTCATCCCAGCATCTCACCCAAAGTGAATGACAGCAGTCTCAAAACATGTTGCATTAACACCTGCATCTTGTCAAGCCTGTACGTAATACACAGGTCCCATACATACTAATCTACAAACATAATCTTCAAACATACCATTGCACAATATAACGTCATTGGGTAGTGTAATAATATATGTAAGGGACAGACCACTGCAGTGACTATGAATGTTGTGAAAACTATAAGGATTTATTAGTTGTTAATTGAACTCTCTCTCTCACCCCTAACATATGTGCAAAAATTACCGATTTACACAACTCATTTGGTATGTCTACACTCCTAACCTTTGTTGGGACATATGTGTTATTGGTTTATATTCTGTTTCCATGCATGTGCCATGTTAGAATATTCCCATATTGGTGGCCTGTTGCCATCAATGAAACCTGCATGTTGTTGTAATGGCCACTGTTTACCTATATATGCATGTGTTCTGCCTGATTTGCAACTATTTTATATCTGCTGCCCTGGGTAATGGGAATACCTATGCTTACTGTTATAACTAATCGTGGATGCTGTGGACTATTACTAAACAATATCTGCCTTAAACATACTACAACATAGCTTGTATGGGAAGGCCGGTCCCAGCGGACCCACCTGTCCCACATCAGCTGGCCATGGCACTGGGCACCAGCACATGTGAGGCCCAGCCTGGGACATCCTCATCCATTGCCCTGCACCACCTTCGGGTGGAACCACCACAGGGGATGGGGCTCTGCCCCCCTGGGAGCGGGAGCGGGAGCGGACAGGAACCTAAAACCAGTGGTATGGTCTGGGCCATGGTGCGTAGCGAGCTCGACAGGGAGATTCGAGACCACTTATGCCAGCTTGAGGGCCAAGTGGCGCAACTAAATGGTGAGCCTGCCCATCCTACACAGCCCCCAGCACAGCCACCTTCTGGGCTGTGAAGGTGCAGTGGTGACTGCCCGTGGGTGGGGACCTCAGTCCCACTGTATCCATTTGTGAGCTCATGGGCTTGCGACTTCCAAACACCCCTCCCCGTCCAAGGTGTCCCCCCTACATGTGTGATATACTGCCCCTGTATGCAACTTGTTTGTCTTGTCTGTCATCCTACCCAACCTATCAACCCTGATCATACCTACTCTCCTTTCCCAACATCCCACTGTCACCTAAACATCAAAGCAAAAAGGGAAATCTGTTCCCGCAAAAAAAGCATGCCCCATACATAGCTGTCCATTTCGCACACGTGTCCACTGGACACATGTAAATGTTTCTAATTGGCATCACGACATACTATTGTTGGCCTCACCCCTATCTCAGGGTTGTGAGTGTCCAAATGTACTGCCAAATTTATTGCATATGCACAACTGTTGCTGTAGAAGAAATGGACAGCTATGGACCTTCCCCACATCCTTCCTATACATCCCTAGCTACCTTGCCTACTGTCTTTCCCTCTTTGTGCCCCTTTTTCACCACTTTCCTATCACCCCTTTTTTCTTTTCTTTAAAGAAATTAGCTCGGGGGTAAGCAGGAGATAAGCACTTTTAAGCAGCAGTGAGCGGGTTTCAGCCTATTTGCACAGGGATAAGCACTGCCTACACAGGTTAAGCAATCAAGAAGGTAACTGGTGTAACTGCAACGAAATGTAACCACTGCTTACCATGGCACAAAGCCTTGCAGACCTGCTCACAACTGCTTAAAAGTGCCTTAATCACTCCATAGCCAACAGCCCTTGTTCTGCCCAGCAACAAAATAAACAGCCTCTGCAAGGCTCAAAACCAGGACCCTGCACACTACAGCCAATGTGATTTACCACTAAGCCATAGCAGATAGCCAGCCAGGCACATTAGCTCTAGATCCAAACACTACCACAAACTAATAAACAAATTCCTGAAGTTCATCACCAAGTATAGACTCAACCTAATACTTGGTGGTGATATTCACCCCAACCCTGGCCCACTCACTTCAGATACACATACCCCCTCTACTTGTAATCTAAGCTACAAACCTACAATTCATAAGCCAACTAACTCTCTCCTAGTCTGTCATCTCAATATTAGAAGCATTAATAACAAGGTACATGAATTGCATGCACTTCTGGATGTCCACTCCCCTGAGATTCTCTGTTTATCTGAAACCTGGTTAAAACCTAACACTAAAGACAATGAAGTGTTACCACCTGGGTACAACATACACAGGCTGGATCGTGCTTCGAGGAAGGGGGGTGGGAAGCTGCACTCTATAAATCTGAGTTGAATGTCACCATAGATGTAATACAACCTCCTCAGATTAATAACTCTGAGATTCTTGCCACCAAATTGCAACTTAATAAAAATAAATGCATTAATATCATATGTATGTACATTCCCCCAGGTAACAATATATCTACATTTGAAGATATCCTGCACTGGCTATCATGTCACTACCCCCAAGAAACCCTACTACTTGAAGACTTTAACAAAGACTGGGGCACCTGTTCCTCAGAATCCCAACCACCCATATTAACCTGCATGCATTTACACAAATCATATCCACCCCTACCAGGATATGTAAACCCAACCAAAAAGAAAGTATACTTTACTGGGTACTCATAAACAGTCACTCCCAACTGTACACCTCTGGTACCCTCCTTAATGGCCTAAGCGATCACCTTCTCACACATGTAATTAAGCACAAAACCATTAATTCCCAACAACCCTTACTCAAAAAGGTTAGAAACAATAAAAACTTTGACCCTGTCAAATTCCAACAAGAACTAAACTCATTTAATTGGTCTATTCTAAAACACCTCCCCTTAGAGGAAGCAGTAGCATACTTTAACAACAAATTCCTTGAGATCCTTGATTTGCATGCACCTGTTCGTTCAAAGAGAACCAAGGCAAAAACTGCACCATGGCATTCTATAGAGTCTAAACTCAAAATTACCCTTCGAAACAAAGCATGGGCTTTATGGCATTCTTCTAAAGACCCTCAAGATCACATTAAATGCAGGCAATCTAGGAACAAAACCAAAAAATCAATTTTACAAGACAAAAAACAATACTACTGTAATTTACAGACAGTAAATCAAAATAACCCTCAGACGTTTTGGGCAGGTTTAAATAATCTACTACATCCTGGACAAACCTCAACCCCAATCCCTGCTACTACTATTGATAAAACCCCTGAAGATGTTTCTGATAGTTTTAACCAATTCTTTACTGAGACAATTCAAGCCCTAGCTAGCCAACTACCTCCTAGCTCCCCTGGTCCTGAAAATAGCACCCCTAGAAACCTACTTGCGTTCAGCTTCCAACCAGTCGCCACTTCACTTATCCGTACCTTGATCAAAAAATTAAAACCCACTACACTTTCTGCTGATCAACTCCGTGCCGAGTACCTACAAAAATCAGCTGATGCTATTGCTTACCCCGTCTCAATACTAATCAATCGAACCATAGTAGAAGCTAAAATTCCTACCATCTGGAAAATATCCTATGTAATCCCACTTCACAAAGGAGGCAGCTCTACTGAATTCTCCAATTATAGGCCAATAGCTATACTCTCTCCACTTGCAAAGATTATGGAAAAATGTATTCATAGACAACTCATGCACCACCTAATCCAAAATCGCCTTATGGCAGACACTCAGCATGGCTTCTGTCCTCATACACAGCACTACTTCAGCCCTCCTAGCCTTTACTAACACCATAAACCATAATCACAACAATAATTATATATCCTCAGCCCTCTTTTTGGATCTTTCCAAGGCATTCGATATGGTTGATCACCAACTTTTAATCCACACCCTGCAAACATTCTGTCTAGATACTGGAGCCCTCCAATGGTTTCAATCCTACATGAATGGTCGACAGCAGGCTGTCCTCTAGCAGAACAAACTCTCTAACCTTCTACCTAACACCCTTGGAGTATCACAAGGCTCTGTACTAGGACCCTTGCTGTTCTCCATCTTCATTAATGACCTTTATACTGTCATCCCAAAAGTCAGCTGTATCCAATATGCTGATGACTCTACTCTGATTTGCTCAGCCACATCTCCAGTAGAGTTATGGTCAGCTACCCAGACCACCTTTAATACAATAGAAAACTGGCTTTCTGAACATCGTCTGATCTTAAATCCCAAGAAAACTAAAATGCTGTTATTTTCACCAACACGTAGGTCTACCGCTTTCACCTTTACCATAAAATCGAATGATGGCACAATAATCTCCCCTGACCCATCTACAAAACTATAAGGTGTCATCATAGAAAATAATCTAAAATTTGACCTACATGTTAACCAAACTATCAAAATCATCAATAAAAAACAAGGGTCACTTTACAGAATAAAAGCCTTCCGAACCCCTCCAGCTAAAATTGCCATAGCTCACTCTCACCTTCTTTCAACCCTTCTGTATGCATCCCCTCTACTCTCAAATTTAAACAAGACTGTCCTTAACAAACTTTCAATTTGCTACAACCACATTGCCAGGCTTGCCACTGGGCTGCCTTTTAGGACACATCATTGCATCAATCTAAATCAGCTTGGGTGGCTTGAACTACCCAGCCTAATCCAGTATAACCAACTGATTATGGCCTATAAAATCCTCTATAATCCGGACAATACTCCTGCACTTAAAAATATTATCACCCCCTATAACAATCCTAGACTGCTTCGATCCTCTAACAAACTACTAATTCAGACTAGCAAAATTAATAACACAGCCGGTGATTCTCTGTTTGCAAACTCTTTAAGTAGATCCTGGAACTCTCTTCCAGCTGATATTACCTTACTTTCCACCTTAGGTCAATTTAAAACTAGACTCAAACAACATTTGTCACTTAACTGGCTATGTCAATGTATCAAGCCTGGCTAACTCTCTCTAGAATGGGTAAAAATCTGTTAACCAGTTTACTGTGTAATTTAATTTAATCCTGACTTGTGCTCAGGATTAACTGTAACCTGTGGAACTCGTTTAACTTGCTTACTTATGTAATCTCTGTAAATAGTCTGTTTGTAATATGTAATGCTGGTATTATGTAATGCTGTATCTGCTTACTCTTGGAGCTTTTCTCCCCGGGCCTCCGCTGAAAATGAACATGCATCCAGTCGGACTATCCCGGTCAACAAATGTAAAATAAATAAATAAAAATAAAAATATACAGACATTGGATGTTATCACAAACATATCATCCAGCACAGTAATTTAACAGGATAGGAAATATATTTCGTTATGTAGATGTATGTGTGTGTGTTTATGTCCAGATATGTATGTATGTATATATATATATATATATATATATATATATATATATCAAGAACTAATCATGTGACAACAAAGCATTAAAAAAGAATGAAAAGGAAAACACCAGCAACTCCTGTATTATGTGGTGGTGTTGTCCTATGTAATACCAAGACTCCCTCAGACAGACATGTGTCATTAATACATGCAAACATTTGTACATTGCCCAAATACATTACTTTGAGCATTTTATTTACATTAGCAAAACAGTTCCTGTCCAATAATTATGTGAGAACAGTACTCTTGCAAGGTGTTGTGTGCAACATCATCATCATTAAGAAGTTAAATGGGGTAACCATAGAAGGACTGGTAGTGTCATGTGTACACTGGGGTCATCTGCATCATGTGTACCTGGAACCTTTAGGAGTCATGTGCATACCAAGATCGTGTGCCTGAGAGAGGGGTGAGGACAACAGTAGTATGTTGTGATGCAAATAAAAAAGGTTACATGTATCCAGTGGACACGTGTGTGAAATGGACAGCTATGTATGGGGCAAACATTCTTCTGGGAACAGATTGGAATTTTGTTTCCATTTTTGTAAGGTGACAGTGAGATGTTGGGGAAGGAAAGTAGGTATGCTCGTGGAGAATAGGTTGGGTAGGATGACAGACAAGACAGACAAGACAGCATACAGGAGTGGTATATGACACATGGGGGGAACACTTTGGATGGGCAGGGGTGTTTGGCAGTCACAAACCCATGAGCCCTCAAATAAAAACAGTGGGATGGAGGTCCTCACCCATGGGCAGCCACCACTGCACCTTCACAGCCCCAAAGGTAGATGTGCTGGAGGCTGTCTAGGAGGGGCAGGCTCACCCTCTAAATGTGCCACTCTGCCCTCGAGCTGGCATAGCTGGCCTCTAAAACCCTTATTGAGCTCCCTTCTAAGTTTATAAGAACAATATTTCAAACCTGATGGTATGTTTTCACTTTTCTTCCCCATTGTTTTAGACTTTGTCTAGATTTCTTTCAGTCAGGTTGAGCGGTATGAATAGTGCAGCTTAAAAAGTTAAACAGCAATACTAGGGGCACTTTCCAAAAGATCAGTGGGTATTAAAGAGAATAAATAAAGATTGTATGAGGACTACAGAGAGAAAAATACTGCACATTTCATTAAACTAAGAGCACGTCAGTCACTACCACATCTCAGTGCCAAAACAGACTGGTGTGCAACAAAAATAACCGGGTGTAAATGCTATTCTAGTTTTACAGGATGCCTGGACAGTTGGCAGGTACTCCCATTCTGATCTGTAGATCATACGAATGATGTCCTTACATTATATTCATTACAAATTGGGTTCCCTGCCATGACTCTGCTTGACAGGGGCACAGGAAAATAATTTTCTTGGGTGGCGAAAGCCAGGGTACCTTTTTGGCTAGGCTAGTATAGGCCCTAGGGCCAATAGCCTAGTATACCTATGAACCTATGAACCTACACACCATGGCCTAGACTGTATGATGGCTGACAAGTACCTGTTTGGACCTGCTCCCACGGGGGGCAAGCCCCATCCTCAGTGGCGGTTCCAACCGAAGGTGGTGCAGAGCCAGTAGAGGTGGAGGTCCAAAGCTGGGCCCCAGATGTGCTGGTGCCCGGTGCCATGGCCAGCTGAAGTGGGACAGGTAGTTCTGCCGAGACCTCCAGTCCCATACAGCCTATGGTGTTGCAGTTTTAATACAGATAAGGCTTAGTAATAGTCAACAGCATTCAGGATTACTTATAACAGCATGCAAAGATATTACCATCAACCCAAGACAACAGATGTCATGCATTTGCAGAGGGAGCACAGCACATGCATATATACTGCATGACATCTGTCCAAAGTGTAGATGACTTGTGACTGCAGCTATGAACAGTGGCCCATTATTGGCATGTCACTGTGATAACCTCAGACAGTGACTTTCATACCACTGTTTCATGTGACGTATGTCCAATCAGGGATGCAATGGCAGTAACTCTCATCACTGTCACGGTGTACTGACTGCAATCCTCACACTATGCTTCTGCAGTTCACAGATGTGTGTTCTGTGAGTAACACAAGAAACAAATGTTTCCACACACTGACCAGTCCACAGATGACCCTACAGAAGGGGGGGTTCCTCACAAACAGAGCAATGTCTTGTCAGTTATTAAGACTTGCAGCCTAGCCATTACCACACATAACCTTTTAAACTGACAGTAGTCTGAATGAAGCATAGCTACACGTACATGCTGTAGTCATGTCTGGCACATCACCCTCCTGTCTTTAGGCTATTTTCCACTGTGCATGTTGTTTGAGGAATATCCAGATTTCATCTGTGATGCGGTTTACCAAACACCAGATCCAGGTTCCACTCCCAGCGACTGTCATGGGCAAACACCAACATGATGTTCCTAGATATTGTACTATGTTTCCATGCAATTGGCTATGGGAATGTCACCACAGCTGTTCCACATGCAATCAGCTAGAGGAGGACTGCAATAGGTGCAGAGGCCATCACCTGATCATGATCATCACTTACAAAACACAAGCTGCTGCTGAGAAGGTGTACATCTCCACATCCACCAGAGAGTGTGTGGGAGGGACAGACAGTGGCAAAGTACATCAGAGAAGGGCTGTGAGACTAAAACCTAAGCATCTTCTGTCACACACCTACCAGTACAAGGATTCAAACCCATGACTGACTACCCATTACTATTGCAAGTGCATGCAGTTACTCCATCTGCCACATAGCTCACATGTTGGTGTGCTGTAAGAACATATATGTGTGCTGGTGAGCGACATCTGCAACAGAGATATAGTAGACATACATTAGGTGTAGCACACATGGCTGTCCACATGAACAGATGTCATTTTCAACACAGCCACACTCTCTAAGGGACTCAGACACATTGGCACACTTTGGCAGGCTCACAAATACACTTCCTAACTATTTAGTTTGCCACACTACAGTAATGAACAGGTATTACATGCACCACAGGGCTTATCCTGAGGTTCTATGGGCTAGGGCATGTGAACGTGTCTGACATCAGTCAGTATGCCAATGGGAGTTATACTGGGTGTGACTGTGGTTGGGAACATCATACCCCACACGCGGATGCAAGGTGCCAGTACTGACATGCATGTGTGAATTGCTTAACAGTTGTGTAGTGGTTGGCTGTGCAACATGGCTGTACAAGGCTGGGTGAGGGGTAATCCTTTGCATCAGGCCACCTGACAATGGTCTGCAGTTTGGTTCAAAGGTGTAGTGTCTGCAATGTCCCACACAGATGGGTATTGTATTAACTGTCCTGTCATCCTGGTTACTATTGTGTGTGGCCATTGCTTTGCAATGCATGCCATGTCTGTGTTTCATAGTCCTTGACATGGACATTGCCTGGGATGTGCATGTCCCACATTAATGTACAGTGACATGTTTAAGTGTACCTTGTTTGCCTGGCACATGTTATGTACACAGACTGCTATCATCAGATGTGCCAATCCTGGCTTGGTGTGGCAGGACCTGCTAACAGACAGCAGATTGACCCTGCACCTGCATTGATAGCATGACACAGGTATTCCTGGTGTCAGTGGCATCTGTCCATACAGGGCATGTGTGTAAGGCATTGTATATCCTTTGTGGATCACATTTGATGGCACCACATATGTTTCAGGCATCCAGTGGGGAACATAGTGAAGGCACATTATCCGCGATTATGTGCCTATTGTACTGGTGGGCAAGGTGCCATGCCCTCTGCAGCCCACTGCAATCACACCATGCCTACTATCTGTCAACAATGTGCAGGGTACTAGCAACATATCGGGATTTTTCTAGGCAAGTGTGTTTGTGTATGACACATGGGTTCAGACCGTATTCTGGGTAATAGTAGGTTTGCTTACTTTGTTCACCAGGCGTTTGGCCAGATGTAGGGGTATGGCTTGCCAACCCAGTCTCTTGGTTGATTGAAATCTGTAATCCTCTTGAGGTGGACATTGTGACATATAATATGGCCACCATAGAGGAAAAATACAAAACCCGCTCCTCAACATGTCCAGTGGTTAGACACTCACAACCACCTCACCAGAGGATATGACTGTCAAATACACACACAAACACCTGCCATGTCTCAGAATAGAACTCTTATCTAACTAGTTTATCACACTATAGCATTACGCAATTATAGCATGTGCTACGGAGATTACTGGGCTACCCCATCCCCAAATGTGTATTTCATAATGAATGACATCAGCAGGTTTACCAAAGTATGGCATTTCAAATTTCCTGCAAGTGAGTAGCCCAAAATGCATTGCTCACAAAACAGACAGTGCGACACACACACACAAAACATCCACAACTGACATGGGTGGGTATAGAACCCATGGCCAAGATCTATATCACATTACTGCATAGAGATGTTATAGGATGCACCATCAGGATTACTAGGGAACTTGTTCCCGAGAGGTGTATTTGACAAGGAATAACATCAGCAGGAGTACCAAAGTAGGGTATTGTAAATGTCCTGCAAGTGAGTAGGCTATAATGCATTGCTCCCTACAAAGACATTAAAACACACACAAAACATACATAACTGCCATGGTTGTGGATGGAACCCTACCACAGTTCTAAATCACACTCCAGCAGTACGCAGTTACCCGACGCGCAACAGAGATCACTGGGTTACAGCAGTCCTAGAGGTGTATTTCTAGGTGGATGACATCAGCAGCCTTGCCGAAGTTGAGTATATGAATTGTAAGCAGTGTGCGTACTTTAAAATGCATTGTTCCCTTCTCAGGCAGACAGACACACACACACACACAGTTGTCATGTCTGGGATTAGAAAACCTACCAAACTAGTTTATCAGACTACAGCTTTACACAGTTACAGGACGTGCTACAGAGATTACTGGGTTACAGTACTCTCAGAGGTGTATTTCTAGGCGGGTGACATCAGCAGCCTTGCCAATGTTGAGTATATGAATTGTAAGGAGTGTGCATACTCTAAAAAGCATTGTTCCCTTCTCAGGCAGACAGACAGACACACACACACAGTTGTCATGTCTGGGATTAGAAAACCTACCAAACTAGTTTATCATACTACAGCTTTACACAGTTACAGGACATGCTACAGAGATTACTGGGTTACAGTACTCTCAGAGGTGTATTTCTAGGTGGGTGACATTAGCAGCCTTGCCAATGTTGAGTATATGAATTGTAAGGAGTGTGCATACTCTAAAAAGCATTGTTCCCTTCTCAGGCAGACAGACACACACACAGTTGGCAAGTCTGGGATTAGAGCACCTACAAAACTAGCTTATCACACTACAGCATTCTGCAGTTACAGGATGTGCTACAGAGATTACTGGGTCACAGCAGTCCCAGAGATGTATTTCTAGGTGGGTGACATCAGTAGGATTACCAAAGTAGTTCCAATGAATCGTAGTGAGTGTGACTAGCCAAACATGCAGCACTCTCTACACAGACATAGGAGCAGACACCAAAGAATCCACAACTCCCATATGTGAGACTAGAACCCATACCAGAGTTCTATATCACGCTACAGCAATACACTGTTATAGCATGCACCACAGAAATTGCTGAAGTACTCTCTTCCACAAAGGTGTACTCCCCAGTGATTGACATCAGCAGGATTGCCAATGTAGGGCATTTGAATTGTGTTAAGTGTGACCGACCTAATTTCCACAATTAGTCTGTATGCATTACTCGCTGTCCTGGCTGGACAACAATACCCTACCTTTGCAGATCATGAACCCAGGACACTGTACATTATAGTCACAGTAATTAACTACTAAGCCATCACAACAGTACATGAGACTGAGGTTTCACCACAGTAATACCAAACAAATGGTGCCCAATGCGCTCGAAATAAACCAAATAACCAAAAGGATCACAACGTTGTGGGTCCACAGAAAAGGTTTATTAACACAAAAACCACAGGTTAAGCGCTTTCATCAAATAGTATGACTTCCTCAGAACAAGTAATTGTAAAGACATTCAAACTTAAATAACAACCAGTTTAAATTCATTGGTTCAAAATTAACCAATACAATGCAATAAATACCACTTCTCATGAATACTCAAGCACTAATATGAATAATTAATTTATTCAAAAAGAAGTTTCATCTCCAAAAAATACAGAACAGATAACTATATATACGTATATATACCTTACCTAATGGTGGATAAAAAGTAAAAAAGTATGCATGTTTAAAAAAAATATATACTAAAATTGAAATGTATATTAAAATATATAATACTTATTCAATCCTTAATAGACCACACAAGTTAAACTGATTCAGTCTTCTCTTTCAATATAGGCATTATAGAAATGTACTCGTTTATACCTGGTGGGTAGTCAGCAGCTAATCTAAATTGCCACATCAACTCTTTTTTATTTAGTATATTCTGCCAGTCACCACCCCCCCTCACATCCACTATAACAAAATCAAGTATACCAAACTTAAAACATTTGAAGTTCTTACACAAAATACTATGTTTGTATAGTGCATTGGTGTTTTTTTTGTTCTTAATATCGTAGAGGTGCTCATATATCCTATTTTTCAGCATCCTCTCTGTCTTTCCTATATAAAAAGACGGACAGGTGCTGCCTTTAGCAATATATACTAATTTACTTGAGCAACAGTTTCCATTTTTAAAAAAAATGTAACTTCTATTTTGATTCTCTATAGTCATGTTGGTGTCCAGCAATATATACGAGCAATAGTGGCATCTCCCACAAGGCTTACTACCACCTAAATTCCCCTGCTTATTATTTAAAATTCTATTTGTTTCTACCAGGGATTTAATATTACCACCTACCTTGGTAGAAAATATAGGTTTATCACCAAAAATACGAATTATTTCAGGGTTGGTTCTAAAGATATTCCAATTTTTTACCAAGGTTCCTTTGACCTGAGAATATAGAGGACTGAACTGAACTACACATGCTTGTTGGAAATTGATGGTATTCTGGGCAGTCTCTTTCTTAACTGTGGTGTCAAAATTATCTCCATTGGCACCCAGTAAGGGTTTGTAAATGGTTCCCCATTTACCAACAACTTCTTCAAGTATTGGATCAATAAAGTGGCCCGGATAACCTCTCTCAAGAAACATAGCCCTTAGATTCTTAAACTCTAGTATCACATCATCCTTCATGGTGGTCATCCTGGCTATTCTGACAGCCTGGCCCTTTACAATACTTTTTTGGTGAACAGGGTGGTGACTAGTATAATGTAAATATGCATTGCAAAAGGTGTTTTTTCGGTAGATTTTGGAATGAAAACTATTTTGCTTTTTAAAAATCTAGATATCGAGGAAGTTAATTTCCTGCTGATGACACTGAAAGGTGAACTTCAAATAATTTGTAGTCTGATTTATATATTCCACAAATTGTGGAATTTCCTCTGCACTTCCCTTCCATACAATAAAAATATCATCCAAAAATCTACCGTAATATGCAATGCATGAAGAAAATTTTGTATTACATTGAAAAATGTACTTTTGTTCCCATTCCAAAAGAACCAAGTTGGCATATAAGGGGGCACAGGCAGCACCCATAGCAACACCTTTGAATTGTTTAAAATATTCACCCCAAAAAATATATATAATTGTTCTCCAGAATCAAGCTCATTAGCTCACTTAAAAATAATACTTCATCAAATTTTAGGGATGAATAAGTAAAGAGAACTTCTTCAAAAAAACTTAAACCTTCCAGTTTCGGAATACAAGAAAAAAGATCTTGTACATCAATAGTAAGAAACCAACAATCAACTGACCACAAATCCTGCTTTATTTGACCTAAGAAGTCCCAAGAATCTTTTAATAAATGTGAAAATTTATTAATAATATGTTTTAATTTTTTATCCACATAAACCACTAGGTTATGGGTCTTGGAACCTGCGGCTGCAAATATGGGTCTGAAGGGTGGCTTATTTAAATTTTATGTACCTTAGGTATTCCGAAAATCATAGGAATTTTTGGATATTTATTGAATAAAAAATTGTATTCATCCTTAGAAATTCTCTGATCCAACAAATATTCATATAAATAGCTATCCAACCTACGATAAGAAATGTTGATTTCATTTTTAGAACATGGGGAATAACTGTCCTCTTGAAATAGTATATGTTGCATATCATTGTTGTAATCTTCTGTGCTGTAGATGACCACCCCTCCCCCTTTATCAGGTGTCATACTTCTTACACCCTTGTTCTGCCTTATATTCTCCAAAAGATTTTTTTCATCAAAATTTAAATTATTGAACACCTTCTTTTTTTCTCCCCAAAACTTGTATAAATCTTCTTTAACTAGTTTTTCATATGCCACAATTAAGGGGTGCAAGGGTGGATTAAACATACTACTTCTCTTGAAAATGTCATTGGATCCACCTTTGCTCAATTTGTCTGAAAAAATAAGATTCAGATTTAACTTCCTTAAATATAGTTGTAAATCAACCGTTACCGAAGCTATATCAGGTACATGAGTAGGAACAAATTTGAACCCCTTAGGAAATAGGGAAAATAGTTCTTTAGTAATAGGAAAATTGGAATAATTATATATGTTAAAACCATGTAAACTATATTTTATATTATCAAAACATTGTATCTGTACTACATTGTCTACCATTTGTTGTAATTGTAGTTCTGCTTCACTACCCTGCTGTAGGTCTTGTTCATCCCTTGTCTGCGTTTGGCTATTCTTTCTGAGCGTAGGGGAATTTGAAAACCCTGAGTATCAACAAAACATTCAGACTCAATTTCACCAGGATTACCTTCATACATTTCGACATTCAGATTAGAGGTAGATTTTAATCTGTCCTCTATTCCACTAGTCCCATATTCCTGCTCTTGTTCCATATAAAAAAAACAACTTGTCAGTAGGATACACCTTATGCAATTTATACTGCTTACTGTTATTTTTCTGTATTTTTTGGAGATGAAACTTCTTTTTGAATTAATTAATCATTCATATTAGTGCTTGAGTATTCATGAGAAGTGGTATTTATTGCATTGTATTGGTTAATTTTGAACCAATGAATTTAAACTGTTTGTTATTTAAGTTTGAATGTCTTTACAATTACTTGTTCTGAGGAAGTCATACTATTTGATGAAAGTGCTTAACCTGTGGTTTTTGTGTTAATAAATCTTTTCTGTGGACCCACAACATTGTGCTCCTTTTGGTTATTTCACCACAGTAATCCCAGTATAGGCTAATCAAAGTGAACATGTGAAATGAATGTACATACAGTTGTCCATGAAATACCTCCCCAAAGCCAGTTTCATGCTACACAAGGCAGAAGTGACGTTTGTGACACCCATGGAGACAGGAGCTGACAGTTCTACAGATGAATCCTGTACTAAGGTACTGTATGAGCACATCCACTTGTGCATGGTTCCTGACATCCCACATGGAACCACAATGCTCACCTCCCAAATAAGTAAGCCACTCTGGTAGTCTCCTGCCATTAACAGAGTATACAACAGCAGGTAGACACTGTTGAAGCAAAAAGGATACTCCAAGGATGCAAACACCTCCCTCACCAGACACAGTAAAATGTTGAGATCCCCCATGGAATCCTCCAAAGCTGGTTATGTAACTAAAATCCGCAGACAACTACACACCATTCTATAGTTATGCCCTGAATCTAACAGGCAATGCTGAGATCTGCTCTGAGCTATGACAGTTTGGTATTACATAGATTGGCTCCCATGGATTGTGTCAATATCCTGGCAGATTGGTTTAGTGCCACAGTCACCCCCTCTCACCCCCAAAAGGGCCAACTGCAATATGAACAGAGTTCCACTGGCCAGTAATCATGACCACACAGGCAGAAACTACGCTATCCACAGCTAAGAATACATCTCAATGGGACCAGACTGTCATGTGTAATCATAACCTCACATCAGGCCTGGTGCCCACTGAGTGGTGCACAGCTGCAGTTATCCCACTCCACAAGGGGAGATCCACCTTGGATCCCTGGAACTACTGTCACATCGGTGTGATGAGCCTGATCTGCATGTCCATGGAATGCATTATCAGGGAAGTTTGGAAAACGACATTGGCAACCCTCAAACACTGGACCCCACACAGATTGGGCTCATGGAGGGCCAGTCATGCTTCTTGAAAAGGAGTGTCTGCCTTGACTCAGTCTGCATAGCTGTTGAAGGAGGTAAGGCAGTCCACAACACCTATGTGGACCTCACCAAGCCCTTCAATACCATACACTAGTCTGGAAACATAGATTAGCACACTAATCCGGCCATACATCTCTATGCCACACAATGGTTTGCCACATGGCTTACTAACAGAACCCAAACTGCAGATGTAACTGTCTCCAAATCCATCCCCAGGCAAGTGACAGGTGGAGTACCTCAGGGTTCAGTCCTGGGACTACTGTTGTTTGAATTCTACATCTCTGTAGTACAGGCCACCAGTACAAGACTCTGACTAAAAAAGATAATAAATGACTGCAAAATGGGAGTCATTATGAGCCTGACTGTACTGCATGATTTGTGACTGATATCAGCCTGACATCATACAGGTGGGATGGGGTACTGTTAACATCTTGTGGCCTTGTTGTGTAAGGTCCTGGTTATGGGATCTGCATCAGTTGGTAGTGTATTGCAGGTCAGACATGTTTTGCTGTGGGGGGGGGATACCTATTCATCCATGACGTATGTTTTGTGCCTGTCAACCCCATTCATGTTACATGTGGACGTAAATGTTTCTGCTACGTTCCCACCTTATCTACAGATGTATGTCCGTTTATGCCTATAAAGATATAAATATCTGCTTACACATATGTGGATATATATATCAATATATATATATATATATATATATATATATATATATATATATATATATATATATATATCTTTATCTATATCTAGCTCTCCCACTCTCCTTCTTGCATATATATATATATATATATATATATATATATATATATATATATATATATATATATATCTATATATATATATATATATATATATATATATACATATATATATAAATATATATATATATATATATATATATATATATATATATATATATATATATATATATATATATATATATATATATATATATATATATATATATATACATACACATACATACATTTGTATCTGTGTAGACATTAATATATTTTCACACGCACATACATCTGCATGTTAGAATACATACTCTGTACTGTTGAATGACTGGGCTGGATGATATGTTTGTGAATACAGCAGGGTTATGTATAGCAGAGGTGGCTTAGAGGTAAACCACTTTGGCTATCATGTGCATGGTCCTGGGTTCAAGCCTAGCAGAGGTTGTTTATTTTGTTGCTAGGCAGAACAGGGGCCGATGGATTCAGAGTGATTAAGGCACTGTAAAGTGGTTCTAAGCATGTTGTCAGGCATGGTATGTCCATTGTGAATCACATGTAAAGGCACCATAGGTGGTGCAGGTGTCCATTAAGGAACATGGTGGAGGTGCACTGTGTGCATGTATGTGCATATTAGACAGATGGCCAGGGTGACATGCCATCTGTAGTCCACTGCTATCACTGCATAGTTACTATTAGTGGCCAATATGCAGTGTACTACCCACATATTGGCCGTTGCCTAGGCATGTGTCTGTGTATATGACATATGGGTGAGTGTGTGCTCTGGGTAATAGTGGGGTTGCTAACTGTGATTGGCTGGCCTTGATGTCAAACGTATGGGTATGGCTTTGCACCCCAGCCTCACAACTAATGTACATAGGTTCATAGGTTCATAGGTTCATAGGTTCATACTAGGCTATCTGCCCAAGGGCATTTATAAGCCTAGCCCATAGTTATTTGGCTTTCGCCACCCCTTTAGTTTGAATAAAACTATGCCCATTATTTTGCTGTGCCTCTGTCAAGCAGTGACACTGAAGTAATCCCTGGGGTATATCTGCGATCCCCCATCCATTGGTCAAGATTCCTCTTGAACAAGGCCAGCGAGGTGCTCTGCCTCACATGTACCAGGATTTTGTTCCACAGCAAAGGGAGTCTCTGGGTGATGAATCTGTCCCTCCAGCATGTTCTATTAATAACCGTGTCAAGGTTTAAGTCTCCCGCCCTTGTGGTTCTGAGGGATCTAGATTTTTTGAGGTGAAGCATATTCATCAAATCAGGGTTTGACATGGCCTTATATGTCAGGCACAGGTCACCTCTGAGCAAGCGGTATGAGACTGAATAGAGCTGGAGTTTTTTCAGTCGGGCAGCATAAGACATATTTTTGAGACCGTTTATCCTTTTGGTGAGGAACTTTTGGGGCCTTTCCAGCTGCTGCAGGTGTTGGGTCAGATACATTCCGAATGGGGCATTGTACTCAATCATAGGTCTTATGAGTGATGAGTACAGGGGGACGATGACCTCCCTTGATCTAGATGTGAATCCCTTCATGATCAGGTGGGCAATGTAGAAGGTTTTCCTAACTACTTTAGCAACATGAGTGTCAAACGAAAGGCTACTGTCAACCTGGGTCCCCAGATCCCTGATGACTTCTTCTGTGCTCAGTGGATTGCCACCTATATGGTAGCTAGGGGTAACCTTGTTTTTCCCGAAGGGTATGACTATGCATTTCTTGGCATTTAACTTTAGGCCATGGCTCTGGCACCAGTTATCCGTTTCTGTGAGGCCCTTCTGAAGGATATCTGTGTCAGATGTGTTTTCGACTATGGCGCCCAGTTTGCAGTCATCTGCAAACTTTGTCAGCCATAACCCTCCTGTGTTTGCTTGTACTTCAGAAAAGTAGATGCCGAACAAGAGTGGACCCAGGACTGAGCCCTGTGGGACACCACTTGTGACAGGCTTTGAGTCTGACATGGCTCCAGCAACTCTGACCCTGTGGGTTCTGTCACTTAGCCAGTTTGCAACCCATCTTGTGATGTATGGGTTTACATTCAAGCTGATGAGTTTTTCGATGATACCTGAGTGGAGTATTGTGTCGAAGGCCTTTGCCAGGTCAAGGTAGGCTGTATGGACTGCCTTTCCTCATCAATGGCCTTGGTGACTGTTTCGAAAAAGTCAACCAAGTTTAAAAGGCATGATCTGCCTTTGACAAAGCCAAACTGGGTTGGATCCAAAGTCTGCAAGTTCCTATGTCTTTATTTATGAGTTCCATTATGATCCTCTCCATGGCTTTGCAGATAAGGCTTGTCAAGCTAATGGGACGGTAATTTCCAGGGTTGGTGGAGGCACCGCCTTGTGAAGTGGGACCACAGTCGCCGTCGCCACTCCTTGGGTGCGTATCCTGAGGTGAGGCTAAGATTAAACAGCTGTCCTAACTGCGGGTTTAATTCCTCATTGAGTTCGTGGAGCACACAGCCGGGGACACCATCCGGTCCCATGGATGCTGTGTTTTTGCTTTGGAGAGAGCAGTTCTCACCTGGGCGTTTGAGATGTTTGGGGGCTACAATCCTCTGGTATAGATATCTCTCCTTTTGGGGGAGAAGTTTGCACTGAACCTGTCAGCCAGTATGTTGGCAATGTGTGTAGGTTCAGTAATCTTCACATCATTTTGAACTAATTCTGAGCATATCTGGGAGTTTCCTCCTAGGTTTCTAACATAGCTAAAGAAGGCCTTATGATTGTCTTTTGAGTTCTTGGCGATTTTTCTCTCAAAATTTGCCTTGGATGATTTTATGAGAGCTCTTAGTTTTTTACTTATAATGATCAAAGGTGTCTTACCTTTCAAGGATTTTGCTCTATCTTGTAGTAGCTTCCTCCTTTTGTTGTAGAGCTTGTTTATGGCTGGGGTCCACCAGACTGGACGCTTGCCTTTGGTACAAAGAGTCTTAGTTTTGTTTGGGATTGCCTGATCCATGCAGTCCTGTAGGTGCTGGTAGAAGGCATTTGTAAGTGATTCAGCGGTTTGAGTAATGTTTACCACTGGCTCAAGGGCCTTAAAGGAGACCACACTAGTTTTTAGAAGTGTGAAGTCAGCCTTTGAGAAGTTTTTCACTGTGGTCTTTTTTATTTCAGGTGGGGGTGGGATGAGGACCTCCAGCGAGATTAGTTTATGATCTGATCTCACCAGTGAGGGGTATACTTCTGGTGTTGAACATTGTGATCCCATGTTCGTGATGATGACATCAAGTATGTTTTCTCCTCTTGTGGGGATGGTGACTAGTTGTTCCATGGCATTTGAGTTTATGAACTCCAGGAACCTTTGGGCTAGAGTGTTTGGGCTTGAGTAGTGTTCCCAGTCTATATTAGAGTAGTTGAAGTCACCTAGTATGATGGTGTTTGGAGATACATTTATCCCCTCCATTGTTTTCAGGAAGGCCATGTGAGGTTCCTGAGTTTGAGAGGGTGGCCTGTAACATGCTACAAATTGCAGAGCAGTCTTGCCTATGGTTAATTGCACCTGGATAGTCTCCGATGCATCGTGCGTTGCCACCAACCTTGAGGTGTGGGTGTCCTTTATGAATATGGACACCCCCCCTCCTTTCTTGGTGTTGTCCGGATTTTGGGGCCGGAACACATGATATGAGTTGAAACCTGATAGTGCTGGGGTGCCCTCAGGAGCCTTGAACCAGGTTTTTGTCACAGCACAGACATCGATGTTCTCCATACTGAGAAGGGCCACGAGTGCGTGCATCTTGAGATTGAGACTTCTGGCATTGAGCAGCATTACCCTTAGTTTTTTTACTTTTTTGTGTTCTAGGGTGGTAGGTTTAGAATTTGAGCCTTGCCTAAAAAAGGCACTATGGGGGTGGCAAGAGCCTTTGCCAATATCCGGAAGCCTAGGGGTGACAGGTGCAAGCCATCCCTTGCGAAGCAGCGTGGCTTGTCCAGCATGTCATCCCAGGCAGACAGACACTGGATCCCCTTTGAATGACACCAGAATTTAAGCCAATTATTAAAGCTGATCATCTTATCACTGTATTGTGGCATCATTCTAGGTGAAGGTAGGATACTGCTCAAGGTCAGGGTCATACCTGCCTGGGCTACATAATCAGAGAGCTCCTCAATGTCTCTTTTCATGTAGTCCAAGGAGGTACGTCTCAGGTCGTTGACACCAGCGTGGACAATGACTGAGTCGTACTTGTACCTGCTGTTGAGAGACCTGAGTGCTTGTGTTATGTGGCGGATTCTAGCGCCCGACAGGCAGCTTACTGTGACCTTCTCCTTACTCAGTCTGGTGAGCGGGACGTTAGTGTGTCTGACTATGGAGTCACCTATGACAAGTATGTTTGGTGTTGTATTTGGCCTTAAGGGCAGTGACTGCTTTGCACACTGATTTTGTTGTTTATGTGTTGTTTGTGTGGTGTATTGAGTTTGCAGTTGCTTGGGTGTCTGCTTTGGAGGCCTCTGCTGTTTAGGTAAATTTTTACTCAGAGCCTCCGAGTATGTCTTAGTGTGTTTATGTGCTTGATTCAGTGGTGTGGTTGAGTTATGTGAGACTGGTATTGTGGTGTGTGTAGTTGCCTTCTCCTCCTGCCTGGTCTTGCCAGTCCTGAGTTGAGAGAGCTCAGCCTCCAGTCTGGCTAAATAGCTGCATCTCTCACAAGTGTTAGTGTTACGTGGGAGGAGGAGAGGGTTGTCCGTGTACATGAGGCAATTGTAACATTGTCTCAGAATTCCCAGATTCACCAACTGGGCAGGAGAGGAAGCCAGCATCTGACCCTTCGACATGCTAGAAAGAATTATGAGTTGGTATGAGACAGAAAAGTAGTGGGCTTAGCAGGGAAGTGCTTGACCTGCTAAGAGAATGCTTATAAGACAAGGGATATGCTTATAAGACAAGTGCTGAGCTTTTTGAGAAGAAAAAGCTATTTGGAACAAGTGCTGCACTTTTTAGTGTAGGTGTAAACTGTTTAGGTTCCTAACAGAGCAGTTCTAAGGGAAAATTGAAGAACAGACTTTCTGGAGCCAGAAAGAGTTTAACCTTGTTTAACCGGCGCTGCCCGATGCTGCTCTAGTGGCAACTCCGTGCTAAATCGCGCTAAAGCACGTTAAAGCGTGCTTGATAGCAGGGGCTGGAAAGAAGCAGGAATAGACCCAAAAAAGAAAATAAAACTACAGTTTCAAGTCAGTAACCACCTCTACGGGGGGCAGGGAAGCTGCTCAATGTTAGTCACTGCCACTGATCAACAGAGAGACCCTCCTTCAGCCCAAGCAAAAATGGCCTCACAGAAACTTTCAAACAGTTCAGGAACAGCAAGCCTGTAACTGAACTTTTTTAACTCTCAGAAAAGTGGGAAAAAGCAAGATTTTTTTTTTTTGTTTTTGTTTTTTACAGAGATAGCAGAGGTTCACAAGTAATATCAAGTTATAACAGTGCAGTAAATGACCCCACACAAGAGTGCTAGGTCAAGGACAGAAAATATGCAAGTTTTAAGAAAAAAACGATTTAAAATTAAGTGCAAACAGGAAATTCAGCAAACAGCTTTTGGTTGTGCTCTAAATACAGCTACTAATACACAAATCAAGTTTAACAAGCCAGAAAATGCTCAAGCTAGGCAGCTATGCAGAAAAACTTAGCAAATAAACAGAGAAAAAATACTTAAAATCTCAAAAGTGGCTCCCTTCTTCTTTCAGCGTTTTTTCCTCTTGGAGGGTGCTTCACCAACAGCCAACAAGCCTGAAAAGACGCCCAAACCATGAAGCAACTAGGTTTTAAGAGAGGAAGATGAAGGAGTTATGGAAATGACCCCTAGTGGCCAATAAAACTACAGTTTCAAGTCAGTAACCACCAATACGGGGGGCAGGGAATCTGCTCAATGTTAGTCACTGCCACTGATCAACAGAGAGACCCTCCTTCAGCCCAAGCAAAAATGGCCTCACAGAAACTTTCAAACAGTTCAGGAACAGCAAGCCTGTAACTGAACTTTTTTAACTCTCAGAAAAGTGGGAAAAAAGCAAGATTTTTTTTTTTTGTTTTTGTTTTTTACAGAGATAGCAGAGGTTCACAAGTAATATAGAGTATGGCCAACATAAAATATGTGCAAAACCCCCTCCACATTGCCCACAGGTGTCACACACTTACAATCACCACTACAGAGGATACAAGTCATACACACACTCACACACCTGTCATATTTGGTATATGAACCCCTACCTAATTAGTTTCTTACACTACAGCAGTACGCAGTTATAGTACGTGCCATAGACACTACTGAAGTACTTCTTCCCCAAAGGTATGTCACAAAGCAAGGACTAAAAACAAGATGTACTTTGCACAGAAAATTTATACTCTGCAAAATAGACTACTTTGTCCAAATTGTAGTTTGCATTCAACAAAATGAAGAGCAAAATAGGCAGGTGACGAAAGTTGCAAATGAACTATTTCTTTAAGAGTAATTTTTTAAACTTAGTTTTAGGAACACAAAAGGGAGATGTTAATCTGAAAATGCATAAAATGAGCCATCAGATCTCTTGCAACCAAGCATGGATGAGATTTAAAAAAGTTCAGTTACAGGCTTGCTGTTCTTGAACTGTTTGTAAGTTTCTGTGAGGCCATTTTTTGCTTGGGCTAAAGGGAAGTCTCTCTGTTGATCAGTGGCAGTGAAAAACATTGAGCAGCCTGCCTGCCCATGTAGGAGTGGTTACTGACTTGAAACTGTAGTTTTATTGGCCATTTTGGGTCAATTCCAAAACTCCTTCATCTTTCTCTCTCAAAATCCTCTTTTGCGCGGTTTTGCACATTTCTGAGCATAGCGCAACAGCGGGCAGTGCCGCCTAATTGGGTTTAAACTATTACTGGCTCCACAAAGTCTGCTCTTCACTTTTTCTCTTAGAACTGCTCTGTCTCTCAATTTAAACACCATATTCTCATTCTAAGGCCCTTCACTGGACCAATTAAGTAATCCTACAAGTTAGCACTATTAAACCATAAGCACTACTTACTCTTATACTCTCTACGATTACCCTGTCCTCTATTGGTCCATCTTAAATTCAGTTTCCCTATATTACTCTAGCATGTCCAAAGGTCAGTCAATGGTTTCCTCTCCAGTCCAGCTGGTGAATCTGGGAATTTTGAGGCAATGTTGCAACTGTCTCATGTACACGGACAACTCTCTCCTCCTCCAAACAGGTTCAAATATATGTGAGAGATGCAACTATTTAGCCAAACTGGAGGCTGAGCTCTCTCATCTCAAAACTGGTGTAACCAGTAAGGAGGAGAAGGTAACCTCACACAACACAATTCCAGTATCACATAGTCCCACCACATCACCGAACCAAACACATAAATACATACTCGGAGGCTCTAAATAAAAATCTACCTAAGCAACAGAGACCTCCAAAGCAGACATCCAAGCAAATGCTACCTCAAAACAAAACACGCACAGCACATAACCCACAAAGTCAGTGTGCCAAGCAGCCACAGCCCTTAAGGCTGAATAACACACCTGATACTCTTGTAATAGGTGACTCTATTGTCAGACACACTGATGTCCCGCTCACCAGGCTGAATAAAGAGAAGGTCATGGTGAGCTGCCTGTCGGGTGCTAGGATCCGCCACATAACGCAAGCACTCAGGTCACTCCAAAGCAAATACAAATATGACTCAGTCATTTTACATGCTGGTGTGAATGACCTGAGGCGTACCTCCCTGGACTACATGAAAAGAGACGTAGAGGAGCTCTCTGATCATGTAGCCCAGGCTGGTATGACCCTGACCTTGAGCAGCATCTTACCCTCACCTAGAATGATGCCACAGTACAAAGACAAAATGATCGATTTTAACAATTGGCTAAAATTTTGGTGTCATTCAAAGGGGATCCAGTGTCTGTCAGCCTGGGATGACATGCTCGACAAGCCACGTTGCTTCACTAGGGACGGCTTGCACCTGTCACCACTGGGCGTTCGGATATTGGCAAAGGCTCTTGCCACCCCCATAGTGCCTTTTTTAGGCATGGCTCAAAAGTCAAACCCACCCCCATAGACAGAACAAGGAACAAGAAACTAAGGGTAATGCTGCTAAACGCCAGAAGTCTTAACCTAAAGATGCACACACTCAAAGCTCTCCTCAGTATGGAGAACATCGATATCTGTGCAGTGACAGAAACCTGGTTCAAGGCTCCAGAGAGCACCCCAGCACTACCAGGCTATACCTCATATCATGCTTTTCGGTCCCAAAACCCGGACCGAACCACAAATGGAGGGGGAGTTCACATATTTATCAAGGATATCCACACCTCCAGGTTAGTGGCATTGCACGAAGTATCAGAGACCATCCATGTGCAACTAACAGTGGGAAAGACTGCTTTTCAGTTTATAGCATCCTACAGACCACCCTCTCAAAGTCAGGAATCCCACTCAGCTTTCCTGAAAACATTGGAGAACATGAAGATCTCTCCGAACACCATTATATTGGGTGACTTCAACTACCCAAGCATTGACTGGGAGCACTACTCAAGCCCCAGCACCTTAGCCCAAAGTTTCCTGGAAATTATAAACTCAAATGCTATGGAACAACTAGTCACCACTCCCACAAGAGGGAACAACATACTAGACCTGATCATTACCAACATGGGGACTCTATGCTCCACACCAGAAGTATATCCCTCATTGGTAAGATCAGACCATAAATTAATTTCACTGGATGTCCACATCCCGACCCCACCCCCAGCCCAAAAAACCAAAGTGAAAAACTTCTCAAAAGCGAACTTCTCACTTCTCAAAACCAAAGTGGAATCCTTCAAGGCCCCAGGGCCAGTGGAAACTACGGCCCAAACTGCAGAATCCTATATAAATGCATTCTACGGACATCTCCAGGAATGTATGGATCATTCTATCCCAAACAAAACCAAGACCCAATCATCCAAAGGCAGGCGTCCAGTCTGGTAGATCCCTGCCATAAATAAACTGTACAACAGAAGGAGGAAGTTACTACATGATAGAGCAAAATCCCTAATAGGGAAGGCATCTCTGATCAGTACTAGCAAAAAATTACGATCCCTCATAAAATCCTCCAAGGCCATCTTCGAGAGAAAAATTGCACAAGACACCAAAGACAATCATAAGGCTTTTTTCAGTTATGTTAGAAACCTGGGATGCAACTCCCAGACTTGTTCTGAGTTGATTCTAAATGACAAAAAATACACTGAACCCACAGACATCACCAATATCCTGGCAGACAGGTTCAGTGCAAACCCCCCCTCCCCCCCAAAAGAGCAAGTATCTATCCCGGCAGAGGGCTGCCTCCCAAACATCTCTGATGTTCTGGTGAAGGCTGCCCTCTCCAAAGCAAAAAACACGGCTTCCATGGGACCAGATGGCATCCCAGGTTGCGTCCTACATGAACTCCAAGAGGAACTAATCCCTCAAATAAAACAGCTATACAATCTCAGCCTCACTACCGGATATGTGCCCACAGAATGGCGTACAGCAACAGTGGTCCCACTCCACAAAGGTGGAGCCTCTACGGACCCTGGAAACTATCGCCCCATAAGCCTGACTAGCTTAGTCTGCAAGACTATGGAGAGGATCATCATGGAGCTCATAAACAAAGACATTGGGGACCTACAGACACTAGATCCTACCCAGTTCGGCTTTGTCAAGGGCAGATCCTGCCTTTTGAACCTGGTTGACTTCTTCGAAACATTCACCAAATCCATAGATGAAGGGAAGGTAGTCCACACAGCCTATCTGGACCTTGCAAAGGCATTTGACACAATACCCCACTCGGGCATCATAGATAAGCTATCCAGCTTAAATATAAACCCCATGTCACAAGATGGGTCGCAAACTGGCTCAAAGACAGAACCCACAGAGTGAGAGTTGCTGGAGCCATGTCAGACTCAAAACCGATCACAAGTGGCATCCCACAGGGTTCTGTCCTGGGACCACTCTTGTTCGGTATATACTTTTCCGAGGTACAGGCAAACGTGGGAGGACTATGGCTCACCAAGTTCGCAGACGACTGCAAACTGGGCGCCATAATCAACTCTCCAGCTGACACAAACATCCTTCAAAAAGGTCTCACAGAGACAGATAACTGGTGCCAGTGCCATGGTTTAAAGCTAAATGCCAAAAAATGTATAGTCATACCCTTTGGCAAAAACAATGTGCCCACAAATTACCACATAGGCGGAAACCCAAGTACAGAGAAAGTTATTAGGGACCTGGGGACCCAAGTTGATAGCAATCTCTCCTTTGAAAACCACATTGCCAAAGTGGTTAGAAAGACCTTCTACATAGCCCACCTCATCACGAAGGGTTTCACATCTAGATCAAGAGAGGTAATCGTGCCCCTTTATTCATCCCTCATCAGGCCCATCATAGAATACATTGCCCCTTTTGGGAAGTACCTTACCTGACACCTGCAGCAATTAGAAAGACCCCAAAAGTATCTCACCAAGAGGATCAAGGGTCTCAAACAGATGCCATATGCTGCTCAGTTAAAAAAACTCCAGCTCTACTCAGTTGCATACCGCCTACTTCGAGGCGATCTATGCCTGACATACAAAGCTATGTCAAATCCAGAATTAATGGACATGCTCCACCTCAGTAAATCTAAATCCCTTAGAGCCACACTGAGGGACTTGAACCTCAGCACAGAAATAAATAGAACTTGCTGGAGGGACAGGTTCATAACCCAGAGGCTCCCTTCACTCTGGAATAGAATTCCAGTTCATGTGAGGCAGAGCACCTCACTGAATCTCTTGAAGAAGAATCTCGATAGGTGGATGGGGGATCGTAGGTTTGTCCCAGGGATTACTCCCGCGTCACTATTAGACAGAGGCACAGTAAACTAAACCTTAAAAAGGGCACAGTATACTCAAATCAAGGGGTGGCGTAAGCCATACAGAATTGGGCTAGGCTTATAATTGCCCCAGGGCAGATAGCTTAGTATGAACCTATGAACCTATGAATGATATCAGCGGGATTACCAAAGAAGGGCATTTCAAGTGTACTGTGTGTTGTACATGTCTTTTAACTGTGTGTACCCACTGCTTCCTGTTGCAAAAACACATTTGTACTTGCTTACAACGTGCCTTATGCAGACCTAAATGACATTATCAACAACCCTTACAGGTCTTGAACCCTAAAACATGCACACCATGGTCACTGGACTTACCACTAAGCCATCTGGGTTGTATACATGCTTCATAGTTTTTATAATACACATTTTAGTACAGCTATTCCACAGTACTGAAAACAAATGGGAAAGTCACTTTGTGTACATATGTACAGTACCCTTGAATGTACTGTACTCTGTGAAACAACATAGACAAGTCTACATATGTACAACTGTTATAAATAAATACTAAATACATATATGCACTTACCGGATGTACACACACACACACACACACACACACACACACACACACACACACACACACACACACACACACACACACACACACACACATGCACGCACACACACGCACACCCACGCACACACACACATATATATATATATATGCATATACACAGACAGACACAGCTATAGCCATATATATGATCATGTCTGAACACCCTTTGTGACACAGAGAGGTTCCAAAGGAATTGACGTGTACACAAAACAGAGGCAACTCTTGTATTATGACATTTAAATCTTAATCAGTTCACCAGAGAAGGGATGGTTGTTGTGTATCTGGAGTTTGGGGTGGGGAATGATGACTAAGGACATATACCCTGGGGATTGTGAAGTTTGGTTGGGGGAATGATTGGTATGGAAATACACCAGGGGACGGCTTCAGTGTCACTGATCAACAGTGCCACAGGAAAATAACATACCCAGCAATAGTCATTCCTGACTGTCTATTCTTTTCTATTCCTAACTATGTAATCATTTGTAGATTCCACTCACCACAGATGACTACCATGGTGTGCAGCATGTTAAAAGACATAACACATGTGTATGCCTGGCTACAGGGTAGTCACACACTCACACAAACTCACAAACACCTGCCAGTATTGTGCTTACAAGTCATGCCTATGTAAAGGTAACTAGTAGAGTGGTATGCAGTTGGGGTATGTGCCACAGAACCCATACAATTACACTTAATTTGCTTCTGAGCTGGGTGACATCACAGGACTGATTACTTGCAATGGTGAGGGGGGGGAAAGGGTGGTTTAGTAGATGACAAGGATAAAGGCTAGTGCAAAAGGTGGTTTCTCTTTGGAAAGCAGTAAAACCCACTGTTATGACAGGATGCAGATACAAGCACACACACCCACTCAGGCATTTGCTGACACACACACACACACACACACACACACACACACACACACACACACACACACACACACACACACACACACACACACAGTTGCCAGTGGTGGGATCAAAACTCCTGTTTATTTACAGACCATTATTTCCGTACTATGCAGTTTCGAGACACACCACAGACATTACACATTTCAAGGCAGTTAGAATGCTCTTCTAAGATTGAGGACATCAACAGGGATACTGTCAGTTAAGATGTACATAGCTGTAAACCTGTGTGTTTAAAGTAGGAGTCCATTACAACCTGTATGCACAAACAAGACACATCATCTGCAGGTAAGACATAGGTAGGCCTGAGAGGTATAGTTGTAGCACAACAAGCCCTGAACTGGAGTATGCCCATCTGTGGAAAGGACAACTACTATCACTATACAGAGTTACTGTGGTCATGCTCATACACTTAGAATCACAGGACTTGTTTTGATGCATTGACTCCAATTACACAAGGTGACAGTGGGCATGCTCATACACTTAGTAGCACAGGGCCATTTGGGATGCACTCTGATTCTAACCACAGAAGGCCATGTTGTACATGCTCATACACTTAGATGGACAGAACACATTGTAATGGACTCCTATTGTAAACACCCAGGTTTACAGCTATGTACATCTTAACTGTCAGTACATACGCACATCATACAGGTTTACTACCAGATACCTGCATGTGGCCCGTAAACGGTATTTCTGCATCTGTGCTGTGTGATACACATGCACACATGTACATGAAGTACTGTCATATATATGTGAAGTATACACAGTCATGCATGTGTGGAAGTGACAGACAATTGGTTAACTGGGACACACAGGTGGATGCAAAGTACAGCATGCATTCATCGGTTCATAGGTAGGTGCTAGGCTATTGGCCCAAGGGCCTATGTAAGCCTAGCCAACAAGGTTCCCTGGCTTACGCCACCCAAGAAAGTTATTTTCCTGTGCCACTGTCGATCAGACTCACAGAAGTGATCCCTGGGGTGTATTTGCTATTTCCCATCCACTCATCGAGATTTTTCTTGAAGAATGCTAATGAAGAACTTTGCTTGACATAGATGGGTAGCCTGTTCCAGAGTATGAGAAGTCTCTGGGACAGAATTCTATCCCTCCAGCATGTCCTGTTTATTGTGGTGACAAGGTTTAGGTCCCTAGAGCGTGTATCTTGGAGGGGTTGGGATTTCATTAGGTGTAGCATGTCCAACAGCTCTAGGTTTGATATAGCTTTATATGTTAGGCAGAGATCACCTCAGCGTAGGCAATATGCTATGGAGTAAAGCTGGAGTTTTTTTAGACGATCAGTGTAGGGCATTTGTTTGAGGCCAGTAATTCTCTTTGTGAGGTACTTCTCTGACCTTTCCAGCTGCTGCTGATGTCTTGTGAGGTACATTCCAAAAGGGGCATTATATTCTATAATGGGTCGAATGAGTGTCAAGTAGAGAGGAACAATGACCACTTTTTCCTGGATGAAAACCTTTTTATGATGAGGTGTGCCACATAGAAGGACTTCCTGACTACTGTGGTGATGTGACTATCAAAGGAGAGACTACTGTCCACCTGGGTCCCAAGGTTTCTTATCACACATTCAATGTTAAGTAGATTGCTGCCTATGTGGTAGTTCATGGGTACAAAGTTTTTACCAAAGGGGATGACTCTGCACTTTTTGGCATTGAGCTTGAGGCCTTGGCTCTGATACCGGGCATCTGTCTCAGTGAGACCCTTCTGTAGGATGTCCACATCATTTGGGGACTTGACTATGGCACCTAGTTTGCACTCATCTGTTAACTTCATTAGCCAGAGGCCTTCTGTGTTAGCCTGTACTTCAGAGAAGTAGATACCAAACAAGAGAGGTCCCAGGACGGAACCCTGTGGTACTCCACTTGTCACTGGTTTGAAGTCAGATTTGGAGTCTGCAACTTTTACAGTGTGGGTTGTGTTACACACATTGCTGCCCTGAAAGGCCTACATTGATATCAGGTTGTGGACAGTGGCATTATACTTGGAACAGTAACATGTGCAAGCATAATATGTGAGCCCCATTGTCTAATGGTACTGAGGTGCAGGTGTCAAGATGACCTCTCCCGGCTGTGTTAGTAGTTGTCATTATTAGCAGGACTGCCCCACTAAGTATATCTGACATTGGTCATCTACACAATGTCTGCTGCTGTCCATCACCTTAGATGTAGCATTTGATACCAAGCACAATAATGCCACTCACAGTGATGTCATGGTACGAGTCCAACTGCTTGACCAAAACAATGAGCCAATGCCCTGCTGTAATTATGAGGTTGTCCAGTGTCTGGCATTCCAGGATGACATGACTGCAAGAAGACAAGCCTTTGTCACAGATTACATGCATCCATGATTCAAGGGAGTGTGGATAATACCTAGGTCACATTTACCCATATAGTGCCATTCCAAGGCAAAATGTCCTAAACACAGAAGTAACACCCTGACACCTTCAAGACAATTGCATTGGATGCTTATGCTAACCAATGCTAGATGTGTGGCTTTTGTAATCCATTTGCTCATTGTAGAACCTCAACCTACAATGGGAAATACTGACATCTGTGCAGTGAGGAACACCTGGCTGAAGGCTCTGTAGTGCACAATAGCACTACCACCATATAACTCAGATTCAGACATGTGGGCCTTAATACTGGTACTCGGGGTGGTGGTGTCCACATATTTATAAAGCCTACTCACAAGTAAAGACCACTATTTCAACATACTTCCTCGCAGATGAGTCAGGTACAGGTGACAGTGGCAAAAGCTGCATTCTAGGTTGTATCCTCATATACATCCACCACCATGTCCTCAGACTACCAGCACACATCCATAAATGTGGTATGAAATTTCAATAAAGGCCATGTGGTATGAAATATTATGGTACAACACCAAATAACCTTTGACTGGTGAACTGTACCTAGCCCTACATCAACTGTGCAAAGTACCCATGTACTGACACAGTTGCATAATGTGTTATGCAATGCAATAATACCACTGTTTGTAACCAGGTCAGTTGTATACATACCAGGGTCCCTCGGATGTTGTCAGCATTAACACAGTTGACTGCTGCTGTATAGCAGTAAACAACACCTTCATGGTTGGATATGACCTAGATGTACCTGGCCTGGATATGTACATTCCATACTCATACAACATAAATGAAAATACCATAGCCATTGTTGTTCTTTGTACGTACAGGTGGCTACATTCATTACACACATGCACATGGAAGATTGGTCCATGGCTGCTGAATGCTAACAGTACATAAAGCTTGATATCTATGTTGTCAGAGGTAATATTCCCACTCTACTGGTCACCCATGACACTTATCATATCATACAACAATCCATGTGGCATGTATGTCATTAGGTATGTCCACCAAATGCAATGCCTACAAACATACCCAAATAACAGGATCGTAGGACCTACACTCGTGGCCTGTATTGACAGACTCAGGGAAATACAGATTTGCTCTGTATGTTCCTGCGTAGGTACAGATGATATGTCCATGACATGTACAGCCATTTGTGACCCACAGATCCTACATATACCCCATGTCAACAATTGTAAGCCATGCATGCTTTGTGCTGTCTGGACATTAACCTTATTACCACAATAGCCAGAACGTGCTGGTGTGAGATGTTTATAAACCACAGACCTTGCACATGCTTGAATAAGTGTAATGCCTAGCTCAAACAGAGCACATTGCTGGCACTCTTCCAGTAATCATGAGGTGTGTGTGGCAAATATGATGTGTGTGTGGCAAATATGATGTGCTCACTGTTGACCATTACAGTCCACTGGCTTCACAGTGGAATTGTCAACTAACAGTTTGTGGGATCATGACATGGAATATTGCTGTGTGTGTGTCTTGCTGATATGTGCTGTTGGCATAAGTGTACACTTAGCTACTCAATGAAGGTGGTTGTGTGCCCTACCAGTACATGAATACAACATCCATTATGGTGTAATCAGCTAGATTTCAGACATGGTGTGGGGAAGGTGTGGAATGTATCCCCCTGACCTGCTAGTCCACTTACTGATGGAGACTGCATATTTGTACATGTATTGATGTGTGTTTAGATTCCATGCATGTGCAGTGTCTGATGTTTGAAGGTGACTGTTGTCTTAGTACAACATGCAGTTGCAATGCAGCCTCAACATTGTCAACTGTATATGGTGATATGCTCAAAGTACAGTAAGTTGTACTTTAGGTATGGACAGATGTTTGGACATAATTACTAAGTGGTGGGGCTACTTTGCAGATGAATGATTACTGAGGACAGCTCACAGGTGTGTTACAACCATTCCTACAATAACCTATGTAACTGCTAAGCTATGGCTTTGTTAATTGAAGGGGAAGACACAAAATGTAGAATGCAGTAAGGGTGATACTAAGGCAAACATCTTAACACCTGTAACAGTAACACCTCCCCTGTGCATATATTGTGCATATATTAGCACAGTTGGCAAAGGAAATAGTCAGTACACTTTGTAGCATGTGTGATTGTGCTGTAACTCTGTAATACCTATCATGAGATAGGCAGGTGTTTGATTCACAGTACTGGCACGTGTGGGTGTGTGTGTGCCCATATATGTCACGTATGGTGGGGAATACATCCCAAATATTTTTCACTCTCCTGTACACTGTTGTAGACATCTGTACAGAGTGAAGTGTAGAAAGCAAGACATAGGCAGGGGTTTGAATCTCACACATGTCAAGTGTCTATGTGTGTGACATAGGTGTATATCTTTGTGAATGCCACAGTGTGTGTGTGTCTGTGTGTGTATGTATGGCTGTCTGGTCCCTGGAGTGAGGCTGTATTTTACCATAGAGAAATGATACGACCCCCTCCTCCCATCCACTCAATGCAATCTAGTATCCCTGTTAATGTCATCAATTTTAGAAGGGCATTCTAACCACCTGTAAACATGTACACCCTGGGGTGAGGCTTGTTGTTCCATAGCCTACTGATGAACCCCCCTCCCCACATACACTCACCGCAATCTAGTATCCCTGTTGATGTCTTCGATCTTAGGCCATTCTGACTACCTGTACATGTGTAATCTTTGTGGAGCGTCTTGTAATTGCGTAGTACTATAATGATGATTTGCACATAGGCAGGGGTTCTTATCCCAACACTGGCAACTGTGTGTGTGTGTGTATCAGAGTGTGTGTTACTGTGTCTGTGAATCCCTGAGTGTGTGGGTGTGTTTGCATCCTGTTATGAGAGTGGGTATTACTGCTTCCCAATGAGAAACCAATTTTTCCACTGGCCTTTACCCTTGTCATCTGCTAAACCACTATTTTACCTCCTCCCCACTCCAGGTAACTATACCTGTGATGTCACCCAATATGGATGTGACAGCTCTGGCCACAGTAGCTTACTACACAGCTATCATGTTCTTGGATCATTAGATCAGTAAACGTGTTTGAAATTTGGGAGACTATAACTGTGATGTGGAAGCTACAAAGTGCATGCAGGTGTTGTCATACAGACCTGTGAGTAGTCTACATTTACATATGGGACACTAACTGCAAACACTTGCATCCCCCAGCACATGCATTTACACCTGAAAGAGGAAGGCAGAACATCAAGATCAACATGGAGTTACTGTTCTTACACATGATACATACTGTCAAAAGAACAAAATGCATTCTAAAACTGTAGTACATGGTATGTCTTCTGCCTGTCAACACTACTCAACAATGGTAATCTACAATTGTCTTCCTAGTATGTTCACCCTGTGCATCAGACCATATGAGCATGTCCCTGCACCAATGGTGTGGATGACAGGGATGCGGCACAGGCATCATCATATGCACAGGGTGATAATGTTTGTCAGAGGCCTAGGCTGCACCATTGGATGACATCATGTGTGTGAGTTAGGGCCTTTTATATCATTGGGCATGTGTGGATGTTATGTGTGTGTTGAGGTGCCCTACATTTGTTTCTGGTGTGTGTGTGTATGTATGCACACAGGTCTGGCATGTGGCTGGCCTACACAGGGTTATTATTGACAGCTGCAGACTGTACAGGGCAGGTTTTACAGTTCACGGTGTCTGGCCACAGCCAAGTGACCTGAATCCTGCCAGGGGTTGCACGGCCTCTACCAGGCAGAGGTCCAGATTGGGTATTGTCTGATGGCATATGTCCACTGGAACCATGTCCCTGTTGGGACTGTCCAGGACCACGTGCATGTGACCTGCTGAGTCCTGGTGTGGACAGCACAGGACCAGCTGCACTGCTGCTGCTACCACCACTATGGGAGAGGGCATCTGAAGTAGCATGTTCATGTAGACCTGCAACAGGTGATGTAGCTGGCATACATCCACGTTTCTGATGCCTCACTCCCACCAGATGTTCCAGCACAGATATTCCACACTTGAGGATTGACATGCCATGGTCAAGGACTCCCACCATGTCACCCAATCATCTATCCAAAACATCTGCAAGATGATGGTGAGCAATTGCAATCGCCTGGATGTTGTCAGTTAAAGAACGGACAGCAGCCCTCTGAAGCCTCAGACCTTCGCTGTTGTGCCATTCAGCACATGCCTGTGCCTCCATTACAGCCTGAAACATGTGTCTGGTGACACCAGCTGAAGTGCTATGTCTTGCAGGAGCATGTTGGCCAGAAGTCCTCCTACGAGAAGTCCTGGGCACATGCCTGTGTGGGACATCACCAGTCAATTGGCTGGGATCATGGTGTGCAGGCACACCTTCCATAGTCTTTACACATTCCTGTTCCATGCTACCACCCACCAACTCTCCTTCCATTTTGGCCACTGGTGATGAGGTATGTGTAGGCATGAGAACTGTGTGTGGGGATGAGGGGGATACAGGTGGAATGGCAATCAATGGCACATATTCAGCCCCTGACAACCCTGCCTGTGCCTCAATCATACTTTCATCATCACTGCTAGAGTCTGTGGGGACACTAATAGCAGGTGGACCGCAGGAGGGAAATGCACCTACATCAACACCTGTGAGGGGCAGACAAGAACTGTACATTACAAGTTATACAGCACAGTACATACACACAGACAGACACATGCAGACATGCACTCAGACAGACACAGACAGACACAGAGACACATAATATGGCACCCAACTGCATGCATCATGCATGTGATATGGCAGAAGGCATTCAGCTTAGACAATTATAGTGGTAGTTATACATCCCTGAGTTGCACACAACAGCATGCATGTGTTATAGCAGAAGGCATGCACCTTACACAATTATAGTAGTAGTTAGCATACATCCCAGTGTTGCACCATTTGTGTTAGTAGGTTATGCCCCAAACCTACAACACAATGCATGCACTATGCACCGTTGCACCACACTGCCATGTTTTGTGCAACATACCCCACATTTTAACAGACCATCGCTGACCTGTGTACATCTGTCACTGAGGCTTTGTGTTGGCCACTGCCCCTATGTGTGAGGAGGACATGAGCAGAAGGGTATGTTGAGTGAATACTATGTTTGCCTGAGCTGTAGCTTGCATATCTCCCCCAAAGCAGTGCATGTCTGTTCAACATTATTCTGTTTACCCCTTAGCTGAGTCTACAGACAATGTGCATGTGGCTGTACACACGTTTGACATGGCTGTCCCTACTTTGCAATGGTGCCACGGACCAGCACAGGTTAACAGTACACCAGCCTGTTGTGTGGCATATGACCTTGCCAATCACTTGTAGTATGACATGTCTTCTGCAGATGTGTTGAATGACATGCATACATGTTTAACACAATGGTGTTCTTTCAAATATACAGTGAGGTAATGGTGTCTCAATGCAGGGATGTGTTATACTAACATGGACCTTCAGCTGAAACAGTGTTGTCAGTCCCCTCTATAGATATACAGTGACATACTGCACATTGAGCTGATGTGCATAGCCATTGCAGGGCATCATGTGGATTCACTATTGCTATACAGTGTGAGTTACAGACACAGTTCATAGCCATGACTGTGTTCAGCTACAATACATATCTAATGTGGAATTTGACCCATGTCACTGAGGTGTATACACACTAAACCCTAATGTGGAATGTGTGACACAGGTCACTGAAGGGTATACAGATGACACCTCTGCACATCTGCAACCATGTTGCTGATGCCTAGCAACTATACCCAGACATGGCTAACTTAGCAGTACTCCATGTCCCACATGCCATCTGTGTACCTCACACACATGAGGAGCAAGCATGACAGTGATGTCTGACATCAGCAATGTGAATGTACTGTATCTGTGGCCTGATGTGGTTGTATGTGTATGTTGTGCAACATATGTATGTATTTGGATACTGTATAGGTGAAAGCTTTCATGTCGTGACACACTCAAGATGTTCAAGACATGTTATGTGGTGGTTTGATGTCATGCTTACACAAGCTGTGCACAGGCCTGTATGATGTTTAGTGTGTCACATCTGCAATATCACCATTATACAAAGGCCATAGTTGTATTGTGTCGAGCCAGTGTACAACAGGGTGAACACATATGTACATCCCTTCTACTGTGTGTGTTGCTGCATGTCTCTGGCCATCCTCCATGGTCATGTGTAAACATGATTTGTCCAATGGTTGTGATGGGCATCTATTTCACATGTCAGTGTTGTCCCATGTGACATACACCATAGATGTCATATGCTCCACTGAGGACAGGGTTATGCAGACAAAGGGTAGTATGTTTGGGATGTGAGATATCATGTTTTGCAGGATAGTTAACCAGTGTTGCAGTCAGCCCACAAAATGTCATGGACATGGCAGATAGCACATGACATTGTGTGACATTTATAGCAATGGTATAATCCACAAGGGTGAATCCTGTGGGCTGGTCATACTCCAGCTCCAAAACATTTAGAGTGTGTGCACACATATGCTCTCTGTATAGTACTGTTTGCATTCCCCACATGTGTAATGCTGATCTGTAGTACATGTCCCAACAGTGAACCACACCCCCACCATTGTATTTACAGCTGTCCACACATCTGGCAATGACAGTTTGTAAGGTTTTAGTGTAGTTGTTTCATATAGCCTTCAATTATTCCACATGGGTAACCACTGTGATGCATTGTAGGTCTGACCTATATATATTAACAGGACCACCATACATTATGTGTACGTGTGTTAAATGGCCACATGGCAAATAGCATGCAATTAATATGATCTGTGCATTATCAAGCCTGATAAATAATAACAATCTCACCTGCAACAGGCTGCTGCCACTGCAAAATGCCAGAGGTACCTAAATAGGAGTGTCACAGCAGTAAGATCATTATCCACACCTGTGTGATAGCTACAGGGTGCAATGTGCATGTTAGCACATAATCCTGTACACTAGACTATACTATGGAGTATGCACATCTGTGCATACATAGAGTAGCAAACTATAGTATGTGGCATGTCTGCATACATGCCTTGCATATGATGTTATGTTAAATATTGTACAGTAACACATGTAACTATATGAAATATAGTTGTGTTATATGTGCAGTAGTGACTTAGCAGGCAACTTTTGGCTCAGAGGTTGTGAAACACCCACCTCCACAATACCAGCTAAAGCTTGTGGATGGAGTTCTGCAGGTGTCCCCAGGTTGGCCAGTAGCTCCTCGGTCCGTGTGAGTGGGGGCTGGGTGAATGGACCCCAACTGTTGCAGCTTGTTCCCTGGAGATTGCATTTGCATGCTGTTTAACCCATCTAATGAGGTCGGTGCAGTGTTGGTGCACCTGCTGATCGGTGCGATTGTGGCCACCAACATCATTTACCCTCCTGCTGTGCATCCTGTGGCACATGGCTGAAGAGTGTTTCATGGTTGTCAAGGAGGTATGAAATGAGGACCTCATCCTCCAAACAGGTGTATGGTGGCACGAGGCATACCTGGAAGACAATGATGGAGACAGGTCACAGTAACTCACAGAGAAGTACAGAAGTTCAGCTGCACATACATGTGTATCACATTTATTATGATTACAAATATGTCTTTGCAAATCTGCATGACACTAACACCACTGACATGTTTAACTCACACACATTTGACACTTACTGGTGATTTGATGTTATCACCATATATGTGTGTGTCAAGTGATGACATTGCCTATACTCTATGTGGATGTTGTCTTGATGTGGGCATGTCTGTTTGCCTGTATTTGTGTCTGTACCTATCAGCACATGCCTGGATATGTTCACATTAATGCAAGAGACCTTAATGCTGTGTATATGTCACATATATAGTCATACGCAGCCTTACGGGACATGACCTGTGACCCTGCAGACTTGCTCACAGAAAAGTTTACATGTATGTGTTTTGCCATATACATGTTTGTAAGCTTCTGAGCCCCCCAAGCCTTTGTGTTGGAGTGTAGCCTTCTAGCTTATCAGTGGAAGTGGTAAGTACTAGGTAGCCTGTCTACCACAAGAGGAGTGGTTCTTGGCCCAGGAATTGTAGTTTATTGATCATTCAGGAAGTTGTCCATCTCTTTCAACTTTCTCTTTTAAAAGACCACATCTGTGTTTGTTTCCCATCTTTCCTGTAACTAACCTACTGGAAAGCACTAGAAAGCCTTAAACTGATACAAGCCTTCTAGCTTAAAAGAGAGACTTTGGAGTGATTGCATATCCGTTTTCTGTATTTTCTTGCTGTACTAAACTGTTTTCCTCCTAAACGCTGATTTTTCCAGCACTTATTGTGATTTAAAAGCTTGTTTTTTTTCACATATTGTACTTATTTGACTGCCTGCACATTTAAAAAGTTTTTTGTTTAAATAAATTGTTTAACTGGTGTAGGTTACACACTAAAAAGTGTGATAGCCTTTTCTGATCACTTGTAGTCATTTAAAGCTGTTTTAAGTGTACTTTTTACTGTTTTTGCCTTATCTTTTAAAAAAAAATTCTTGTTTCCTGCCTTTCTAAGCTAGTATAGTCCAGTTTTCATGCTAGTGCTGAATTCAGGGCTGTGTTACAAGTTTCTGAGTTGCCCATACCTTACTTGGATAGATGGAAGTTTCTCTGTTCACCTGTGAGAGAGGGGAACTTTGAGCAGCCATCTGTCCTTGGAGGAGTGGTTCCAGCCAGAAGTTAGTAGTTTAAAAAACACATTTGCATGGTTTTGTGTGCCAGGCAGCACTGGTTAGCTAGGGTTAAATTATTCCCGGCTCCACTGTCTCCTCTTCAGTTTTTCACTTGAAACTAGTCTAACTCTCAACCTAAGCACTCAGAAAGCATCCTACAGTCCAGCACTTGCTCAGACCTAATAGCAAGCACTAATATACCCCGACACTTGAATGCCCAGCAGGGCAAGGCTCTTTATCCACCCCTCACCAGCCAAGTGACTAAGCAGCTCACCCTACTATTCAGGCATGACCAAAGGGCAACTTCAACCAGCTGGTGAATCTGGGTATCCTGAGGCAATGTTACAACTGCCTCATGTACACAGACAGCCCTCTTCTCCTACCACAAAACACTAACATATGCGAGAGATGCAATTATACAGCCAAACTGAAGGCTAAGGTCTCTCCACCCAAGACTGGAACAGACAGTCATGAGGAGAAGGTTAACACTTGCACCACACCTCCAGCCTCACATAGATCTACTAAACCAGCACTGGCAAAAAATACACATACATGCACAAAATCATACTCGGAGGCTCTAAATAAAAACCTGCAAAAGCATCAGAGAGCTCCAAAGCAGACACCCACAAAACCTGCAGCTCCCGTCACAAACCAGACAACACATAAAACACAAAATTAATGTGCCGCACAATCCCAGCCCTTAAGGCGAAATAACATACTTAACACACTAGTAATAGGCGACTCAATAGTCAGGCACACTGATGCCCCACTCATTAGGCTGGACAAGGAGAAGGTTACTGTTAGCTGCCTATCGGGAGCCAGAATCCGCCACATAACACAAGCACTTAGGTCACTCCAGAAGAAGTACAAATATTACTCTGTCATTGTTCATGTTGATGTAAATGACCTGAAATGTACCTCCCTGGACTACATGAAAAGGGACATGGAAGAGCTCTCTGATCATGTAGCCCAGGCGAGTATGACCCTGACCCTGAGAAGCATCCTGCCCTCACCAAGAATGATACCTCAGTATTAAGAAAAAATGATCAATTTCAACAATTGGATAAGCTTCTGGTGTCATTCAAAGGGGATTCAGTGTCTGTCAGCCTGGGATGACATGTTCGACAAGCCGCGTTGCTTCACAAGAGACAGCTTGCACCTGTCACTCTTTGGCTTTCCAATAATGGCCAAGGCTCTTGCTGCCCCCATAGTGCCTTTTTTAGGCAAGGCTCAAAATTCAAACCCACCACCGTAAACAGCACAAGTAAAAAAATGAGGGTTATGCTACTCAACGCCAGGAGTTTAAATCTCAAAATGCATGCGCTCGAAGCGCTCCTAAGTATGGAGAACGTTGACATCTGTGCAGTAACTGAAACCTGGTTCAAGGCTCCAGAGAGCACTCCAGGACTACTGGGCTACAACTCATACCACACATTTCGGCCACAGAACATGGACCGAAACACAAAAGGAGGGGGTGTATCCATATTCATCAAGGATACTCACATCTCCAGGTTAGTGGCGCAGCATGATACCTCTGAGATCATCCATGTGCAACTAACATCAGGTAAATCTGCAATGCAAATTATGGCCTGCTGCAGATCACCATCCATGACCCAGGACCACCACTCCACCTTTCTGGAGACACTGGAAAACATGAAGGTCCTACCAAACACCCTGATATTGGGTGATTTCAATTACCCTACCATTAACTGAGAAAACTACTTGAGTACAAACTCCCAGGCTCAGCACTTCCTGGAATTTATCAACTCAAATGCCCTGGATCAGCTGGTAAACTCCCCTACCACAGGCCACAACATATTGGACCTGGTCATCACCAACATGGGCGACAGGTGTTCTGTACCGGAGGTCAACCCGTCACTGGTTAGATCAGACCATAAACTAATCACCAAGGATGTCCACACCCCACCACCACCCCCAACCAAGGAAACCACAGTGAAAAACTTTTCTAAAGCAAACTTCACCTTACTTAAGGCAGAGGTGGTAAGTTTCACAGCCCCCACGCTAAAGTATAACACCACCCAAGATGCAGAATCCTTTACAATTGCACTCTATGAGCACCTACAAGGATGCATGGATCGTGCCATCCCTAGCAAGACCAAGACTCACTCCCCTAAGAGAAGAAAACCAGTCTGGTGGACCCGTGCCATACACAGGTTATACAACAGAAGGAGGAAATTAGTTCAGAAAAAAAGCAAATCCCAAGAAGGAAAGACATCCCTGATCAGTATCAGTAAGAAACTAAGGTCCCTCATAAAATCATCCAAGGCTAACTTTGAAAGAAAAATAGACAAGGATATGAAAGATAACCACAAAGCCTTCTTTAGCTATGTCAAGAATCTAAGTGGCAACTCGTAGATATGCTCTGAGCTAGTGCAAAATAGCACAAAATATACTGAACCTACTGGTATTGCCAACATCCTGGCAGATAGATTCAGTGCAAACTTCATCTCCCTCTCACCTTCAAAAGGACCCACAACAATACTGGAAAAGTGTAGTGTCCCGGAAATCACAGAAGCACAGGTGAAAACAGCCCTTTCAAAAGCCAAAAACACAGCATCAATGGGGCCAGATGGTGTCCCAGGCTGCGTCTTGCACGAACTACAGAACGAATTAACCCCCCACCTAAACACGCTGTTCAACCTCAGCCTCTCCACAGGCTACGTGCCCATAGAATGGCACACAGCAATGGTTATTCCACTCCACAAAGGAGGGGCCACAACTGACCCTGGTAACTATCGCCCTATAACCCTGACTAGCCTGGTTTGCAAGGCTATGGAGTGCATCATCATGGAACTCATTAACAAAGACATTGGGAACCTCCAAACACTTGACCTGACCCAGTTCGGCTTTGTTAAGGGCAGATCATGCCTACTAAACCTGGTTGACTTCTTCGAGACGGTCACCAAGGCCATAGACGAAGGAAAGGTGGTTCACACACCCTACCTTGATCTTGCCAAGGTGTTCGACACCATTCCTCACTCGGGTATTATAGAAAAACTCACCAGCCTAAACATAAACCCCTACGTCACAAGATGGGTTGCCAACTGGCTTACAGACAGAACTCACACGGTAAGAATAGCGGGCTTCAGGTCCAACTCTAAACCAGTCACAAGTGGTGTCCTGCAAGGCTCAGTTCTGGGACCCCTACTGTTCAGCATATATTTCTCAGAAGTACAGGCAAACACAGGAGGGCTATGGCTAACCAAGTTCACCGATGACTGCAAACTGAGAGCCATAATTGACTCTCCGGCTGGCATGGAAATCCTTCAAAAAGGCCTTACTGAGACAGACACCTGGTGTCAAAGTCATGGCCTCAAGTTAATGCCAAAAAATGCATAGTCATCCCATTTGGGAAAAACAAAACACCCACTAACTACCACATAGGTGGCAGCCCCCTTAATACAGAAGAGGTAATAAGAGATCTGGGGACCCAGGTAGACACTAATCTCTCCTTTGACAATCATATTTCCAAACTAGTTAGGAAATCCTTCTATGTGGCCCATCTAATTACTAAAGGGCTCGCATCTAGAAATAAAGAGGCTATAGTGCCCCTCTACTTGTCACTCATCTGACCCATCATAGAGTACAATGCCCCATTTGGGATGTACCTCAGAAGACACTTCCAACAGCTGGAAAGACCACAAAAGCACCTCACCAAGAGGATTTCTGGCCTCAAACATATGTCCCATGTAGCCTGACTGAAAAAACTCCAGCTGTACTCAGTGGCATATCGCTTACTCAGAGGTGATCTCTGCCTGACTTACAAAGCCACGTCTAACTCAGAATTGATGGACATGCTCCACCTAAAGAAATCCAAGTCACGGCAAGCCATGTGCTCTAGTGAGCTAAACCTCGCCACAACAATAAATAGAACATGCTGGAGGGATATATTCCTGTCACAGAGACTCCCCATGCTTTGGAACAAAATTCCTAACTACATTAGGCAGAGCCCCTCACTAACACTCTTCAAGAGAAGCCTTGACAAGTGGATGGGTAACAGAAAATACACCCCTGGGATCACTTCATTGGCTCTGCTTGACAGAGGCTCAGTTAATTAATCAGTGGGGTGGCAAAAGCCGACACACTCTGGCTAGGCTTAAAAATGCCCTCAGGCAGATAGCCTAGTACCTACCTATGAACCTATGAAACTATAAACATGGCACTGTAAAGCAGTATAGCATTCTGCCATGTATTACCCCCTGTGTTTCACATGTGAAACACATGGGACAATGGCTAGCATGATGGCATTTGCAGGGTTGGATATCAACTATAGCATGTCTGGTCACAGTGAACTAGTAGGCTATATGCCCTGGGCCATTTATGAGCCTAGGCTAAAAGGTTACCTAGCTGTAGCCAACAGACAGGTAACTTTCAGTGGCCAGTTCAAGCAGTGCCACAGAACTGATCCACAGGTTTAATGATATATTTACCATGCTGTCATCATAACATGCCTCAAAGAGGGGCAATGTGCAGCTTTGCTGGACAGGGATGCATAGTATAGTAGGAGTATGTAAAGTGTATGGGACAAGGATCTGTCAGGCATATTATGATCCTTGTACTAGAAATGTAGATGTCCATGAAGTATGTGTTTATTTGGAATCAGGATGTGTAAGTTTAGCATGTCCAACATCTCTGGGTTGGACATGGCTTTATTCAGGGTAGGCATCATGCTACATAGTGGAGCTAGGGTTTGGGACATCTGAACATGGCCAATAACCCTTAAAGGACATATGTGATCTATTATGGGTCACTTGAGTGTTGAGTATGGCTGAACAATGATCTCTATATTCATGGAGGGCACCCCGTAATGATTAGGGGTGCCAGTTACGACTACCTGACTGGTGTGTTGAAGTGACTATCAAAGGAAAGACTACTTTCCAGCTGCATCCCATACACACACAGTTTCCATTATGCTGACTGCAGCCTAGGTGGTAGTTCATGGGTACAGGATTTTTAACATAGGGGATGAAAATGCAATACTTAGCTGTGAGATTGTGGGCATACATCACCCACCACACATCTGACCCACAAAGGCCCTTCTGTATGTTGCCTGCAGCACTCATTGAGTCAACTATTGCTCCTAGTTCATAGTCAATTGCAAACTTCAATAGGCTGATGCCTTCTGTGTTAGTCTGTGTGGTATAGATAACAAAGAGGGGGAGTACCAGGAAAGAACCCTGTATTACTGTAGCTGGCACTGGTTTGATGTGCGTCTGTTAGTCAGACACCTTCTGTAGTGCTGGATCTGCCAGCAGCCCAGTTGTCAACCAATCCTGTGACATAGGAATATACACCTAGTTTACTGAGTGTAGATGGAACACAGTATGGGTGATGGTGTCCTAAGACCTGGCAAGGTTATGATATGCTGTGCGAATCAACCTTACTGTCATCTACATCTGTACTGACTACATCAAATAAGTTGATCAAAGTTCATGGCCTTAGAGACCAGACTCAGCAGGGTAGTACTGCACTATTTTCCATTATCAGTGGTATCTCCCCCTTTATGGAGTGTGTTAACTGTTGCTGTGCACCATTCAGTGTGTACACAGCCTGACATGAAGCTATGATTGAACATGATGTGTATGTGGAGAGCAAATTGTTCTGACATTTGTGTAAAATACACCCTGGGATGTTGACAGGTCCCATGCAAACTGTATGTATGGCTTTAGAGAGTGCAGCTTGTACCTGCATAGTTGTTATTACAGGGGCTCTGTAGTGTACATGGACATATAAATATGTGTACCTGTTGGGGGGGAGGTGAGAGTGGGTTTAGGTTATCCAAGACCCTATCTGGATGAACAAGTGCTATTTCTGTAGGTGCAGTACTTCTCATGCCATAGTGCTGTGAAGCACGGCAGGTCTTGTTGTTGCCATTAGGATTCATGACACAGCTATAGAATGCTCTGTGGTTGGCCTCATAATATGTGGCTGATTAGTTTCACAGTAGCTTTGTGTGGTTTTATATGGTGTATCTGCATCTTACTGAGGCTGACCAGGGATCACCTCCACTCATGTGTGTTCACTCTTGCAACAGTTACTACCTTCTGTGGTACAGTTTAAGGCAGGGTACCACCAGTTTGCCTTCCTGCTTGTGTTTGGTTGAATCTTGGTTCTGTTTCAATGGCACAATCACTGCACTTATGTGAGTGCTTAAAGTGCATTTGTGTAGGATTCAGCATTTACACATGCATTGTCCGTCTGCATGGGTGCCATGACAGTCACTACTTTGCTCTTAAGAAACATAACATTGGCTTTGGAAACTGACTATGTGTAGCATACTGTTAGCCCTGTTTGTGTGACTATGGTGATCCAGGTCAGTGGGGTTAATGAAATCCAACATGCATTGAGCACAGGTGTTGGTACATGAGGAGTCTTCCCAGTTCATAATGGGATAGTTGAGAGTAGCCATTATTATGGTTTTCTGTCTCAAACCTAATATTCCCCATTACAGCACAATATAACAGTTGGGAATTCTGAGGCATGGTGGGCAATCTGTCGCAAGGCCCAATTTGGATTCCACTTTGGCACAAAGGTAGTTGCTCAACATAATGCATCTGAAGTTATGCAAGTGCAACTAGCGTGGGGATGTACATATCCTTCAGGAATATGGACACACCTGTGGTCTGTGTGTTCCAATAAAGGATAATGGCCAAGAGGTGAGGTATGTCTTATAACATAGTCATGCAGGGGTGCTTTCTGGAGCATTGAACCATATCTCAGTCACTGCACAGATATGTTCTCCATGTTAAGGATTGATGTAAGTGAGTCCATATTGAGTTTCTGAAATGTATCATTGAGTAGCGGGACCCACAGTTTATTGCTTGGCTGTCCCTGTTACACAGTGGACTTTCACTTGAACTTTGCATGATGGGAAGCATGAGCCCTAGCCAGTATCCAGATTCCCAGGGGTGACAGGTGCAGGCCCTGTCTGGCAAAGCATCATGGTCTGTCAACCATGTTATCCCAAGCAGAGAGATACTGGATACCCTTTGAATTACACCTGTACATTAGACAATTGTAGAATACAATCCTTTTGTCCCTGTACTGCAGTAGCATTCTGGCCAGTGGCAGAATGCTACCCAGGCCTTGGGACATTCCTGCATGGGCTACAAGACCTGACAGTTCCTACATGTGTTTCCATGCAGTCCAGGCTACTGCATCACAGGTCCTGCACAACAACATGGAATATGCCAGAGCCCTGTGTATAGTTCAAAAGGTGGTCTGAGTATATGGGTATGTGGCTAATCATGGCAGACAGGTAGCTGACAGTATGTTTGCCCTTGTATAGCTTGGTGTATAACATAGTGCTAGAGTTTGCATTCACAAATGAGTTCTGTTGGGCATGTTTCTGGCCACATGTTCTGAGGTGTGGCACAATTTCATAGGTTCATAGGTAGGTACTAGGCTATCATCCCTGGGGCCTATACAAGCCCAGCCAAAAAGGTACCCTGGCTTTTGCCGCCCGAGAAAATTATTTTCCTGTGCCACTGTCGAGCAGAGCCACAGAGGTGATCCCCGGGGTGAATTTCCTATTTCCCATCCAATCATCGAGATTTTTCTTGAAGAGTACTAATGAGGAGCTTTGTTTGATATAGATAGGTAGTTTATTCCAGAGTATGGGAAGTCTCTGGGACAGGAATCTATCCCTCTGGCATGTTCTGTTTATTGTGGTGACAAACTATGTCATACAGTTTGTGTATTTTGTTGTCTGTCTATTTCAGCTTGGGAAGTCTCCTGCTTGGCCAGATACTTAGAAGCCTCTATGAATGTGTGTGATTTCTTTTGGTATGTGTGGGTGTCCTTACTGTGTTCTGGTAAGGGTATGTGTTGGTTGTGGTGATGAGATGCATGTGTTAACCTACACCTCATGACTGCCCAGTCCAGTCATGGCTGTAGACTGGACTGCCTTCCAGCTTACCTCTGTAGTTGCATCCCAGACGATGTGTGGGGTGTGGTGTTAGATTGGTTTGCCAATGTACATGGCACAGAGATTACATTCCCCCAGGATGGCCACATACACAAAGCTAACATTAGTAAACACCAGTAGCTGACTAGTGGGCATGCCTGTATGAGCATTCAGTTCTGCAAGTACCAAGTACTGTATTTAGTTTACGTATTGCTTATGAAAATGTTTTAGACAGTGATGCTCACAAGTAAATATTTGTGTTATGGGCGTGACAACACTGGCTATTACAGAAACATAGTAGCTACCTTTAGCAGCAATCCTCATCTGAGGAGCACATCACATCCTGATAGTTGATTACAGATGATGGAAGTGTCAACAGGTCTGCATCCTTTTCTGGGTATGTACTCACATATCCACCAGAACCATGAGCTCTGTTGGGCATGGGCACCCACTCCCCGAACAGAGTCAAGTATCAATAGACTCTGCTGCCACTATCAACACGATCAGGATATAATCTGATAGTGTAAGCCATCACCTATGAAGCAACTATTACACATGGGCAGCAGTCTCCTGCATCTTACACTCCTACTGCAGATGTTACACTGGAGTTAAAGATGATATGCAACTTGTTTCATTACCAGTACTGTGCACAACCTTACATACAGTATTTGCAAGTGGCTGTTAGGCTGGCACTGAGAGGTTAGGCTACACAAACCTGAAAGTTCAACCAGTGTGTCTCTACTCTCAATATCCACTCTATGTAGGTGTGCACATAGCCATTTGGCCCAGCCCTGTAACAAGGGTCACTACACATTTGCATAACATGTACACATGCACAGCTGTTATTGCTTGCAAATGATACTAGAGAGGTGGATATTACATATCTTATGTGCATGGATAGTTAACTGCGGTGGTGGTTCTGCAGTAGCACTGTCATCTGACAGTAAGACGTTGTCTTGTTCGATTCTCAGTTAGAGCGTCTTATGTCTGGAGACATGCATGAATGGGCATACCTTCATTGAAGGTTGTGAGTCAGGGCTGGCAACTCGGCATGTAAAAATCTACTGCCAATCATTAGCAGACCGGAGTTCCGCTGTGACGACCCCTAACCGGGAAAAGCTGAAAGACACAACAACAACATGTGCATGGATAGTTACCAAGCTCTTCCAATTTTCTTTGCTATCATGCGTCTAAACTTTCAGATGAATACAATTCATATGTATCCTGTTGTTGAGTATTGTAATTGCCAGTAGACATAACTAATGTTTGCATAACATAACAGAAATGCTATGTAAAATGGAATACAGATCTTCCTAGAATACTGTACATTACACAGTTATTGGCACAATATCCCACAATGCAAATCATATTTGCAAAGTAAGCCCACCTTTGACATGTTCATCTCACTAATACACCCATACATATTTCTACTGTTACAATATATCGACATATACTATCCCCTGTTATAGCACATACTTGTTGGACCAACCCTGACACTGACAGTGGCTGGAAAAGAACTGATGTATTCCAAGCCCATATATATCATCCCTTGTGGTGTATGAGGAGTTTGCCTTGTGACCTACAGCAGTACACACATAGAATACTACAAGCATTACTACTGCTCAACAATACATCACTACAAGATAGCTTTTTCCACTATATGCATTGATTACACTGTAATTATTACAGAACAGGTACTACATACACAGACATACTAAATGTTATACATACCTTCTTGGTAATCAGAGGTATTATTGACTGGTATTTTAATCTTTTTCGGTTTATTTCAATCTTCTATTGGGTGTTTTGTACTGTTTTGCAGGTATATACAGATGGTTTGAATGTGTGACAAGGCATCCTTTTATAGTTATAGATCAGTAACATGTGCTATCCTGATCACCAATTGGTGTTACAAAGTAGTTAATTACATGCACATCGGCTGTGCAGCTGCTCCATTAGCCAATACCATGGCAACAGTGGAGAATAATTGAGTACTCCACTTGGGCATTGTTCCTTTGCCTTACTTGTGTAGAAGAAAGCCTGGAAGTGTTGTCTGAAATCCATTGCAACAGCTGTATGGAGACAAACACAAATATATTGTGTGTAATGCCTAGAAGATTTGGTCTATATGTGAGCACTGCTGTTATACTTCTGAACATTGCTACTAGTGCAGGGTTTGTCTGTACCTAATACTTCTGCATATGTTTCTGTCTGGCCAGGATGTTTGACCAGCTCAAGGCTGTATGGCTATGCATATAATGTTATGGGGTTTACAGTGTGCTCACCAGGCATCTGTAGTTTGGTGTAAATGTGTATCATACTGTGCTGATAATCAGTAATTGGTAACACTTCCTGGTGTAATTACTTTTCAACCCTCTGAAACAGGATTAGTTCAAACAAACCCTGTAACATCAGCAACAGTTCCATTGCAACTATTTCACATAGGGCCATGTTAGTGTGTCTCTGTCCAGGTATGTCAAGGTTTCAGCAGATGTCGTACAGTGGGTGAATAATTGTTATGGTATGGCAGTATGTATTGTTGTAATTAGTTTGGGTGTGGAGGAGATGTTGGTGGGTGTACATAGCAGATTCAGGTGTGTGGGAACTGCTTTTATACATATTCTATATGTGTGTGGGGGTTCTCTCCTTATGTGAACACCTATCCCTTAGTGGACTAATACTATGGTAATTGCAGGCTGATTCATTAAGGCACTGTTAAATGCTTTCTGTATAGCATGCCGGTAATGTTAGTCCTTGAATCCTTTTGGCAATAAATCGGAATGTAATAAAGTTTTGCTAAATGAAAGATGTCTGTGTATTTCTGTCATGGATATTTGCAGTCATTGTAGTTGTGTTTGTGACTAACCCTATTTGGCTCATGTCCATACAACATATTTGTAATAGTGTATTGGCATATACTCTTCATATGTTATTTTATATTGTTTGGAGGTGGCAGAATGTGTGATTGCTATGGTCCATGTTGTACTCAGATTTGAACACTTCAGATGCTGTATACACACATATATGTATGTATACATATATTTTATACATATATATATATATATATATATATATATATATATATATATATATATATATATATATATAGATATATTGCATACGTTTATATGTACCTGCATAGATCTGTAGATGTTTTTAACCTATCTATATATCTACATATATGTATATCTCCATATATCGACATGTATCTCTCTCTCTCTCTCTCTCTATATATATATATATATATATATATATATATATATATACATCTGTATATATATATATATATATATATATATATATATATATATATACATATATCTTTATAGCATACACCATTCATTGGGTACATGGCGGTTTGTCCTATTTCCACACAATACTTCCTTTTGCGTTTTAACCTGTTTAAGTACACAACTGGTATAGATACATCTCAGCTTAGTGGTCGGTTACTCTGAGGATGGTGTACATGGTTGCGGATTCTAATCCTGGAAGTGGTTATTTTACCTCTCAGAGCAAGCACTGGTAGGGAAAGTGTGATTAATGCACATTTAAACAGTTGTAAGCAAGTTTGCCAGTGGTCTGTGCGATGGTAAGCAAAGGTTACACCTCTGATGCGCTTATCTGTTTAACCGTGTTTAAGCGCCACTTTTCCATAGCACAAACCCATGCAAAACCACTTACAACTGCTTAAAAGTGCCTTAATCAACCTGAATCCAACAGCCCTTCTTCTGGCCCTCAAAATAATTTAACAGCCCTTGCAGGTCTTGAACCTGGGACCACGAACACCACAGTCACTGGCTTTACTACTAAGGCATCTGAGATATGTACAAATGTTATGGTGTTTAGAATATGCATTTTACTGCGGGCATGCCTCACTACTGAAAACAAATGTGAGTCAGTTGGTGTACATATGTATGATGCATGTTAATGCTCATATGTTTGTGGAATTAAGTGTTGCAATGTGACCTGACAGGGTGTATTAGGGATGAGAATGTTTTTTGTTTTGTGCCCTTTTTTTATTGTCTGCATACTCCATGTATACACCTCCAGTTCACTTATTGAACATCCAACCCATGCTCTCCTTGATGCATAATTTCATTACCCATCATTCCTCCCGCACCCCAAACTCCACATACACAACAAACATCCCTTCTATGGTGAATTAAATTAATATTAATAGTTCTAATACCAGAGCTGCATGTGTTTTGTGTACACTTCAATTCCTTTGGATTGCTTCTGTGTCACGAAGTGTGTTCATAGATGTGTATATATATGGCTATAGATGTAACTGTATGTGTGTGTGTGTATGTATGTATATGTATATATATATATATATATATATATATATATATATATATATATATAGATGTACCGACATCACTGACAGAAATATATATATATGTATATATTTAGTATTAATTTTTAACAGTTATACACATGTAGACTTGTATATGTTGATTCACAAACTACAGTACATTACAATGTACTGTACATATGTACACAAAGTGACTGTTCCATTTGTGGTCAGTACTGTGGAATGCCTATAGTAAAAGGTGTAGTCTAAAAACCATGAAACATGTATATAACTCAGATGGCTTAGTGGTAAGTCTCATGACTATGGTGTGCATGTTCCAGGCTTCAAGACCTGCGATGTTTTAAAAATGTTTTTTACTCCAGAATAAGGCTCATTTAAGCAGTTGTAAGCATGTTTAAAAGTTTTTGTGTGACATTAAAGCAGCAGTTAAACACAGTTAAACAAAATTTAAAAACGTATAACCTGTGCGCACAAACACGGCCACATCTGCTAACTACTCAGGATATATATATTTCAGTGAAGTAACATCTCACTCTGTGCTTACATAACATTACAATCTCTGTTGACTTTACTCTCTGGCACACATGGGTTTGTATGGGTGTTTCAGATGTTTATTATACTGAAGATTACTACCTAAATATGCAAGCTGTGGTTAAGGAATAATTTTTAACATGAAAAATATCTCTTACTTTATTGGGATTTGAACCACAAATGCACAGATACTATGCGAATGCTGCAACCATTACACTATTAACATTAACGTTGCTTCTGCCTATTTCCTATTTTGATTATTTTTTTTTTTTTTTTACTTGGTATGAGTTTATTAAATATTTAAATGTTGATAATTCAGTCCTCACGTTGTATTATCGTGTAGAGCATTTGTTTAATTTAATTTTTTTTTGTAACATCTTTTTATTTGTTTTGAATCTATTACAAACCAATACACATACAAAACAGAGATGCAAGTCTATCAACTACAACATACAATATGCCCTAAAACTATATACAACTCTCATCTAAACCCTGACAAAAAATTCTCTAGTGCATCCTTTGTAACATCACAGTAAAATATGATCAAATAATACATTCCAGAAATCCTTATGTTCAGGCTGCTGGTTTAATGAATACAAAAAATATTTATGTGCACAAAGTTGCTTTCTGGCGACATGTTTGAACCCTTCCCATGACAAGGCCATCCTATTTTTCCAGTTTAGAGTGATATAGTACTTCATCAACATAAACAGAGAAACGAAAATATGTATTTGCCCCTTATTTAATCCTGAAGGAGGAATATGGAGGATAGTAAATTTCCATGATAAAGTTGTTTTCTCGTACCCCATTTTTCTAGCTTGACCCTAAGAGCACACCATAACTTGTATGAGCATTTACAGCTCCAAAATATATGTATGAGGTCCGCTATCTGTGTAGGGCAGTATTCACAGTTTGGTAATGCGTTGTGGAACATTTTGTTTAAAACTGCAGGTGTAAAATAAGCGTTATTTAATAACATAAGTTGTGTATATTTATTTTTTGGAGGGAAATAAATTTAGAATTTTTATGTATAGCTTGGGCAATACTATTGGTTGTAATCTGTGGGTCCTGTTTCGTCCAGTAGTTAGAATAAATACATTCTTTATTGTATTTAATCGCTATAACAAATTTATAGACACTGGAAATCATTTTTTTCTTCCGGCGAAACAGGTCCCACAGGGTTATACAGGTAGAGATATCTGAAGCGGAAAAGGTATGATCTTCCCAGAATTTACCACAGAGCTCTTTTAATTGTCTTAATAAGACCATATATTTTGCCTGGAGATTTAGCTTTTTCCTCATGGTAATTGCTGAATCTTATTTGAATGGGAAAAAGTCCGCTATAGATTTATCCCTCAACAATGGATATTGGTCCAGGTTGATCATCTTATTATTCAACCTGAGGTTAGGGTTAAGATGAATAGGTTGAAGTGTCATAAAAGCAGAAGTTAACTTCAGTGAATCAAATAGTTTCTGTATGATTATAATTTTATCTTTTAGATCCTTATGTAGTTTGTATTTCTTCCTACTCTCATTAGATAGAAAAGGCAATGCTTTCGGGTTAAACTGTAGAGTCCTAATATAGTTATGATGTAATTTCACCCAAGTCGGGAACCAGTTTGAGGAATCTTTGGAATATTCTGCCATGTTGATTAACCTGCCACAGTTAATTATATCATAGTCTAATTTCAGATCGGGTAAGCCCAGACCTCCTTTTTCTTTTGGGTATGCAAGATTATGGTAACCTATTCTTGTGGGTTTCGGGTACCATAAGAAATTCGAAAGTTCTTTTTGTGTGTTCTTAAAAAATGTATTTTGTATCAGAATGTTGGTTGCATTAAAAACATTTTGATGATTTCTATGTGTAAGCTAGGCTAAGCAAAGGGTGGAGGCACCTATACACACTGAGCTTCACTTACTCTCGAAATAAAAACATAAAAAATGAAATGAGAGACTATTAATTAAATTCCTAACTACATTAGGCATAGCCCCTCACTGACACACTTCAAGAGAAACCTTGATGTGTAAATGGGTAACAGAATATACACTGCTGGGATCATGTGTCCCAGAACCACACAGCCAGGGAGGGGGAGCCCCTATAGTTTTATAGCTGCAAGACCTGTTGGGGAAATTGAATGGTGTTGATTTTTTACCCTAACATGCCCTTTTTAGATCACTAAGTGCCCCTATCACCCTCCATCACCCCAATCTTCAACAGCTTCCGGCAAATCTGCCTGGAATCACTTCACTGGCTATGCTTGACAATGGCTCAATTACTTCATCAATGGTGCAGAGAAAGCCAACACACACTATAGCTATGCCTCTAAATGCCCTTGGGCAGATAGCCTACTACCTATCTGTGAACCTCTAAAGTGCAGGCCATCACAGAAATAATATGTGAATAAACAGAGCTTTCAGATCACAATATACAGTGAGAAATTACCATCTAGTCAGAATACAGTTAAGTACAGCAAGAAAATACAGAACACTGATACTTAATCACTCCAAAAGCCTATCTTGGAAGCTAGAAGACTTGTATCAGTTTAAGGCTTTCTAGTGCTTACCAGTAGGATAGCTACAGGAAAGATGAGAAACAAGCACAGATGGGAAACATGCATGCAACAATACCATACCGGCTTGCATGTGTCAGCCTTAGGCTTTCAAATACTGGCCAAGGCTCCTGGCGCCCCCATGGTGCCTTTTTTAGGCAAGGCTCAAAAGTGAATCCCACCTCCGTAAACAGCACAATAGCAAAATCAATGAGGGTTATGCTACTCAATGCCAGGAGATGTAATCACAAAATGCATGGACTCACAGCTCTCCTCAGTATGGACAACGTCAACATCTGTGCAGTAACTGAAACCTGCTTTAAGGGTCCTGAGAGCACACCAGCATGACCGGACTACAACCCATACCACACATTTCGGTCACAGAACATGGACTGACACAGACATGGAGGGGGCATATCCATATTCATCAGGGATGCCCACACCTCCAGGTTAGTGGGGCAGCATGATACATCTGAGGTCATCCATGTGCAGCTAACATCAGCCACAACTGCAGTGCAAACTGTGGCCAGCTACAGATCACATTCCATGACCCACAACCACCACTCCACCTACCTGGAGACAGTGGAAAACATGACAGTCCTACTGAACACCCTGGTATTGGTCGATTTCAACTACCCTACCATTAACTGGGAAACTTACTCAAGTACTCACTTCCAGGTGCAGCACTTCCTGGAACTTATCACATGAAATGACCTGTATCAGATGGTAAACTTCCTAACCAGAGGTGGAAACATACTAGAAGTGGTAATCACCAACATGGGCAACAGGTGCAGCACAGCAGAGGTAAACTGGTCACTGATTAGATCTGACCATGAACTATTCACTGATGATTTCCACACCCAACCATCTCTTCCCACCCAAGGAAACCACAGTGAAAACCTTTCCTGCAGCTAACTTCACACTACTAAAGACAGAGGTTTGAGGTTTCACAGCCCCCACGCTAAGGAAAAACACTGCTCAAGATACAGAAAGATTTACAAATGCACTCTATAAGCACCTACAATGATGTATGGATCATGCCATCACTGGTAAACCAAGACTCGATCCTCCAAGACAAGTACAGCAGTCTGGTGGAGCCCTGCAATAAACAGGCTATACAACAGAAGTAGGACAGTAGTCCAGAAAAATAGCAAATCCCAAGAAGGACAGACATCCATGACCAGTATTAGTAAGAAACTTAGGTCCCTCATAAAATAATCCTCGGCTAACGTCAACAGGAAAATAGGCAAGGATTCACAAGATAACCACAAAGCCTTCTTTAGCTATGTCAAGGATCTAAGTGGTAACACACAGATTTGCACTGTGCCAGTGCAATATAGCACAAAATATACTGAACCTACTGATATCACCAACATCCTTGCAGATACATTCAGTGCAAACTTCACCCCCTAAAGAGCCCACTACAATACCCAAAAAGTGCAGTATCCCAGACCTCAGAGACACACAGGTGGAAATAGCCCTCTCAAACGGCAAAACACACTGTCAATGGAGGCAGATGGTGTCCCAGACTGTGTCTTGCAAACACTACATGACGAACTTACCCCCCACCTAATTAAGCTTTTCAACCTCAGCCTCTACACAGGCTACATGCTCATACAATGGTGCATAGCAACTGTTATTCCACTCCACCAAGGTGGAAACACAACTGACCATGGTAACTAACACCCCATAAGCCTCACTAGCCTGGTCTGCAAAGCTATGGAGGGCATCCTCATGGCACTCATTAACAAAGACATTGGTAACCTCCAAACACTTAACCCAACCCAGGTCAGCTTGGTTGAGTGCAGATCATGCCTTCTGAACCTGTTTGACGTCTTACAGACAGTCACCAAGGCATTAGATGAGGGCAGAGGTGGTTCACACATACTACCTGGACCTCACCAAGGCTTTTGACACCATTTCCCACTCAGGTATTATTGATAAACTCACCAGCCTGTACATAAACCCATACATCACAGGATGGGCTGCCAGCAGGCTTACACACAGAACCCACATGGTAAGACTAGCAGCCTCCAGGTCCAGCTCTTAACCAGTCACAACTGGTGTCCCACAGGACTCAGTCCTGGGACCCCTACTGTTTGGCATATACTTCTCAGAGGTACAGGCAAACACAGGTGGACTACAGCAGACCATGTTTGGCATTGACTGCAAACTGGGAGCCATAACTGACAGTCCAGCTGACACAGACATCCTTCAGATGGCCTCACAGAGACCGACACAAGGTGTCAAAGTCATGGCCTCAAGCTAAGTGCCACAAACTGCATGGTCATTCCATTTGGGAAAAAATAAACATCCACATATTAACACATAAGTGGCAGCCACCTTAATACAGATGAGGTAATAGGGGATCTGGGGACTAAGGTAGATAGTGTTCTCTCCTTTGACAATCATATCTCCAAAGTAGTTGGGACATCCTTCTGTGTAGGTCATCTGATTACTAAAGGGTTTGGATCTAGACATACTGAGGTTATAGTGCCCCTTTACTCATCACTCATCAGTCCCATCATAGAGTATAATAACCCATTTGGGATGTACCTCAGAAGACACGTCCGACAGCTGGAAGGACCACGAACGTACCTCACCAAGAGGATTACTGGCCTCAAACATATGTCCTTTGCAGCCAGACTGAATAAACTCCTGCTTTACTCAGTGGCATCTCATTTACTCAGAGATGATCTCTGCTGGCCTATAAAGCCATGTCCAACTCAGGCTTAATGGATATGCTCCACCTATGGCAATCCATGTCACTGTGAGCCACACGCTGTAGTGAGCTAAACCTTGCCACAACAATAACTAGAACATGCTGGAGGGACAGATTCCTGTCACAGACACTCCCCATGCTTTAGAACAACATCCCTAATTACATTATACAGACCCCCCTCTCTAACACTCTTCAAGAGAAACCTTGAAGAGTGAATGGGGAACAGTAGATACATCCCAGGTATCCTGCCATTGGCTCTGCTCCACAGAGGGACAGTTAATTAATTAATGGGGTGGCAAAAGCTGACACATTTTGGCTAGGCTTATGAATGCCCTTGGGCTGTTAGCCAAGTACCTACCTATGAACCTATACATACAGTATCAGCCCATGCTGATAGCTTAATTTACTGTTCAGGTGTTAACTTACCTTGTGCCAATAGCAGTTGTGTGTGCAATAGTTGAGGGCTGCCTATGTTGGATGGACACAGTAGACTGCCTATACATGACAATTTACAGGTAGTCTTGTGTGTGTGCCATCCATTTTTACTGTGTGTGCAGGTGGAGAAAGGTGGCTACACTGTCAGTGTGTGTGCTATATGTTCCCTCCTTGCCAAGGCATGGGCATACTGGGCATGCCTCCATCTGCCTACTGGGGCTGGCTCAGGGTGTTCATGATCTGAGTACCTCTGTGCCTGTGGGGCCCTTGGCAATGGTAGTGGGCTATGAGAGCCTTCACTATTCTGTCCCTGCTGCAGCTGTTTCCACAGGATCATATTGTGTAGCATGGCACATACTTTGAAGATGTGGGCACATGTGCCTGGAGAGTACTGCAAGGTTCCACCGGATATGTCCAAGCAATGGAACCGTGATTTAAGCATCCCAAACATATGCTCTATGATGATTCTGGTTTGTGTGTGTGCCTCATTTTGGCATTCTTGCATGGGTGTGTGTGCATTTCTGATGGGAGTCATCATCCACGGTTCTAGTGCATAGCTAGCATCCCCCACCAGGTGGCCGTATGGGATGACCCCCTGGCAAATAACTGATACAGCTGTGAGGCATGCCAGATGTCGGAGTCGTGATAGCTTCCAGGGCTGCCAGCACACACACCCATGATAATGCCTTGGGCATTGCACATGACCTGGCAGTTGATGGAAGGGTATCCCCTTGTGGTTTATGTAGTGCCTACCCTACTCACCGGGTGGTGGCTTGATGTGTATGTGCGTGCAGTATATTGCGCCCAGTACCTCCAGGTATTCTGCCACATGGTGGAAGAGAAGCATATTACTGGCCAACTCCTCCTGCATTTGGGGGAAGTATATGTGCTCATAGGTATGTGGTAACATGGCATCCAGGAACTGGTGAAGTACCCTGGATGCTGATGCCTGTGAGATACCCATGATATCCCCAGTTGGCCTTTGAAAGATACCTGTAGCTAGTATTCTCAGGCTTACACATACCTTTGTATCTACTGGGATGGGTTCCCCTCTGTTTGTTCTGGCTCTGAGGTGTGGCTGGCACAGCTCCACAAGTTGCTGTAGGGTGTCCCTGTCCACCCTGTAATGCTCTACTATCTCCAGATCATGTAGCCCCTAGTAGGTTACCCTGGGTCTGAACACTCTTCTCCTTCTCTGGTGCCTGAGGTGGTTGTCAGCATCATCCCCCACAACATCTTCAGTCTCCAACACGTGCTGGAAGATCAAAGCTAAGGCAGCCCCTAACATGTACATAATAAAAGCTCCCATTTGTATACACCAATGGTGCAGAGTGTATGGGAATACACAAGTGTGTGTGAGGTGCTTTCACACTTTATACTATTGTGCTATGGATGCTGCTGATGTCATTGGCTGTGTATGAGCAATTCCAGCTGCAGGGTATCTTAATTATGGGTTTTATAGTGAGTACTGCAAGTGTGGGCCTGTAGTGTGGAGTTATGCTTGCCTGCCTTGATTAATCTGTTGCCCTTTAATTCACTTTTAAACCTGGATCCCCTCCCATTGTCAGGCATGCATTCACCTGCCAACTTTCTTGTTTTGTACTTTCCCTACCCAGTCATGTGTTGCAAAATGTGTTTTGTAGCTGATATAATGCAATTTTGCTTTGCTCTGCTGTGACACTTTACTGTTTTCTTTGCAGTACAGCCCCTCCCCTTTCCTTTTCTGCAGGTAGCTGCTTGCAGCTTTGTTAGCTGTTGTCAGTGGCCCACTGTAGGTTCCTAGGTGTTAATTAGTCATGTGTACTCCAATTTCCCTGCTGCAGCATTTCCTTATTTTTTTCCTATATCCTTCCTGTTTCATCTCCAGTGCACACCACTCAAACCTGTTTACCAAGTTTAAGGGCGTTTTAATCTCCATTCACATGCATACTCAGTTACCTTGTGTGCTCTCAGCTAAGCAAAGCTAAACCCAGTTCAACACACCCTTTTCCTGCAGCTTTGCTTAGCTATGGGCAAACTGGATTAGCAATGCTCCAATGTGCTAACAGCAAAGGTGACAGACCCCCTCTTGATGTCATCGTTATCTCATGGGCACACCTCGGTGTAATAACGTTACGCTGTGAGGTGCATCCTTACACCAGCGGGGAATCTGTGATTCACTATAACTCCTTTCATTTGCATGGAATTGTCTACTAATTCCTAGATACCGCGCATAACACTGACACAGCCCCTTAGCAACCCTTGCACCATGGTGTGATGTAACATGCCTGCCATTGACTATTATGGGGAAATCATGATATGTGTTACATTGCAGTTTTATTCTATATTTTTCTATTTTCCTTCTGATCCCATTTGCGTGGCGCTGCACTATGCTTAAACTTTGCTATAGCACGAAAAAAAAATTTAATGTTATTTTTATATTTTGTACATGTTTTTTTATGCCAATGGCTATATATTTGGCAATTGGCATATATTAACAATATAATACATGTGTTTGGTCAGCTGTCATGGCTCAGATTTTATGTTTGCAAAAATGTAAATCATTTTTTACAGTTTACATTTCTGCATGCTTATACTATGCCTGCACCACTTCCTGGATCACTAGATACCTTCACTTGCATTGCAAATGGGGTAATTAGCATACAGGTGTCGGGAGCTGTGCGGGTGTAGCGTACACAGGTAGTGCACATGGAAACAGCTCATACCTGGATCGCTCGCCGGCCATATTTGGTGTTGGAATGCCAACGCTATGCCTGCACCTGGCGCAAGCTTCATGAACAGATAGAAAGATAGGTCACAGTGCCAGTGTGTAATAGTTAGCATAGTCACATTTCGTGCTGGAAAATGAGAAGGCTGTGGATTGTATTTCCACTCCAGCTGATTGGACTGCAATGCAGCATTAGGAGGGGCTGCACTTCTGAGTATGCCACTGCAAGACGAGACATTAAACTGAGGGTCAAATCTTCTTGGGTTGGTGGTAACTCGAGTAGATGTAAAATAATTCCATGACACATATTGAAAAGAGTTGGGACGTTCCTGATGCCCTGGCCAAATTTTCCCTAGTAAAACAAATGCCACCTCATTAGGTCTAAGCTCTCCTATACTTGTTAGTAGTGGCCTTGAGTTCAGCAGTTGTTTTTAATCTTTTAATTGTGGGTACATAACTATTCCTAAAGGTAAGGTGCTTACTTTGCTCTGGAATGTGTTAGAAAGTTTCATTAAGTGAAGAGGTAAAAATGTTGCTTAATTGTTCTACACTTGTTTTGCTGTCGTAGAGCTGGGCTAGTTTGTGTATTAAAATTGTAAAAACAATATTATAACATTTTCTGCACTATTAAATCAATTATGTATAACAAGATTACTATATCTATAGCCTAGCTTATCCTCCTTGGGATGGCAGAGGTTGAGTAGAGAGCAAAGTTTGAGCTGAATTTGTTGGCTAGCAGATTTGATATGTCACTCTGCTCAGTGAAGGTGGCACCATTTACCACCAGTTCTGCACTGAATGGTTTTCCCCTGAAAAGAGGCCACTAGCCTACTGGGACAATCGGTATATGATATCATATAATATGCAGTCACAGACAGCAAACATTCTTCTATGAAAAGAACATAATGTAGCTAGGAACATCACAAAGATGGGGAAAAATATGCATCAGTCCCCACAGCAAGTGATCACAAGAAGTATTACAATGGATATTTTGCCATCTTCATTAAATGGCTTCAAAAGGAAGACTCGCATATATAGCCAGTATTAGAATATATAGGTTGTATTTTTCATGCTAAAGAGTTCCTCAATGT
>NC_056729.1:840162036-840189536 GCF_019279795.1 Protopterus annectens | reverse complement strand
CCAAGAGCACATGAGTTGCAAGGGAGAAAACCCAGCCCTGGATGCCTAAGTCAGTGCTAAACTGTTTCCCAGTTTGAAGCAGGTTGACAACTTTGACACTTTTATATGGGCATCTAAACGTGTGTAATCAGCTAAAACTTGAAGAGCAGTGGTTGATGATTTTAACTTATCTGCTTATGTGCAACTTTATGATTTCAATAAATACGTTATCTGACTTTCTTGACTAAAATTGAATATGCTTTCTAAATATTTTAAACTTGTGCCTAAACCTTGCTAATAAGATAGCATAAGAAAAGGGCAATGACAGAGTTATTCACTTTACTGCAGAAATATCTACTACTTCGATTGACAGGTGAGGGAATATCGAATATCAGATTAATCCTTTTAAAAGCTTGGGACCTTTTATGATAAAGCAGTAAACAATTTTTACTGCGCCTGTATGTTTGAGGCAATGGGCAGAAATTCTGACAACTCTCTGTCCACTGGGGCTCAAATACACAACGGATGTTTGATTAGTATTATACATGGGTAATAGCGAACAATGTGGGTAGTCAGAACCATTGCAGAAGGATGCATATTTACGGGGTAATTATGCTGCTTCCTTTGCTCATTAAGATGTTGGACATTTTTTTTTTAAATGTGTCTATGCAATATTCAAAGGTTTAGAGTGAAAGTATGAAGAGAAATTGTTTTGTGAGAGAGCTAATATATGGCACTGTAGTATTAGTGGGTTGTCTTGAAACTACAGCTGCTTCAAACTACCACAAACATATCTAGCCTATGCTGGAGAGAAGAAAATAATCTATTGCTAATTGGAATACTGTATCAGTTACAGCCATTGTTATGTCTGCATTTGTTAGAGAGCAGTATTACTCATCGTGACAGCCCAATCAAATAAGGGCCATGGGAGGGATTCGTTTTTGATTTAAATGGACCAGCTTTCTTGGATTGGGAATAGGACAAGGAAGCAAGCAGGTGGCAGTGCTTGATTATATTCCAGAAGATTTTATTTTATTTTATTTACTAACATTTGTTTTCCGGGATTTTCTATTTGAGCTAAAGTTGCTTCTTTTCAGTAGAGGCCTAGGTAGAAATCTCCAAGTATAAATGCATGTTAATAAGGTACAGTACACGAAGCAGATAAATTCCTTAAATTCACTGTACTTTTTTTTAACAGAAGTAAAATACATACACATAAATACATATAAAATACAGGAGCAGCCTTAGGATAACTGGTGCCCTAGGCAAAGGGGCTCCAGGGTGCCCCCCACCACACCACCTGGTGCCCCCATCCTGGTCTACCTACACCAAACAAATACTGTAAAAGCACCCCTGCTAGAGCGGCACCCTAAGCAGCTGCCTAGTTGGCCTATGCCTAAGGCCGGCTATGATAAAATATCACCAGTGTTTTGCAAAAGGCAACAGAACATGTCAATAGATAAAAAAATTGTAAGTTGCAATAAGATCTAATATATGAGTGCAACAATGGTTCAAAACAAAGAATGTGGAATGAAAGAAATAAGGAAGTCATTTGTGAGAATTAGCTTTCAAAATTTTGGTTTGAGGGGGAAAAAGCATTTAAGTAATGTGTTGGTGGTGTCTCACAGCCACTAAGGCCTAAATATAAATCCAGCATATTAGTCCCAGGAGACTCAGTTGTGAGACACACAGATGTGCCCCTCACCAGGCCAGAAAGTCACGGTTAGTTCTTTGGCGGGAGCTGGAATCTGCCATATCACCAATGCACTCAAGTCTCTCAACAGGTACTGTTATGACTCTGTCATAGTCCATGTTGGAGTGAATGACTTGAGACGTACCTCCCTGGACTATATGAAGAGAGTCATGATAGAGCTTGCTGAGTATGTGTCCCAGGCAGGTATGTTCCTAGCCTTAAGCAGCATTCCACCGTCACCCAGAATGATGCCTCAATACAAACAGAAAATGATTGACTTTAACAATTGGCTTAGTTTCTGGTGTCATTCCAAGGGGATCCAGTACCTAACAGCCTGGGATGACATGATTGACAAACCATTATGCTTTGCCAGAGATGGCCTGCATCTGTCTGCATTGGGCTTCAGGCTCCTGGCAAAGGCTCTTAACTCTCCCATAGTGCCTTTTTTAGGCAATGCCACGAGATAAAAACTACCAACAAGAACATTTTTATCAGAATGTAAATTAAAGGTCATCTTGCCAAACGCTACTAGTCTAAACATGAAACAGCACTCATTTTAAGCATTCTTAACCCTGGAAGAAGCTGACATTTGTGCAGTCACAGAAACCTGCTTCAAAGCTGCAGAGAGCTCCCAGCCATACCAGGTTACTCATCCTATCATTCATTCAGACCCCAAGCCGTTGGAAGCAAAAGAAAAGGAGGTGGCGTTGCAATATATATAAAAGACATACACACCTCTAGGTTGTCCAAACAGTATGATGGACAGGAAACTCTCCGGGTGCAGTTAACAATTGATAAGACCCCTATTCAAATCATAGCTAGCTATAAGCCTCCAACTCTGTCTTAAGATGCCAACTCCACCTATCTGGACCACTTCAAATCTATCAAGATTCAACTGTTTACCCTGATCCTGGACGACTTTAACTTTCCAACCATACACTGGAAGAAATACTCATGCCAAAACACAAATGCTCAGAGATTCCTTAATTTTGTCAATGCAAATGCCTTGGACCAGGTAGTCTGACACCCACACAAGTGGTGAAAATATCTTGGACATGGTATTAACCAACATGAGTAGCCACTGCAGCATCCCTACAGTGTCATCATCCCTGGTAAAATCTGACCACAAAGCAGTCACTTTTGAAGTCACCATCTCCCTCAACCCCCCCCCCCCCCCCCCCAGCTATAGTCAAACAAAAAAACTTCTCTAAAGCTGATTACAACCTCCTGAGGGAAGGTATAAAGATCTTCAAAGCCCAATCCATCTCCATAGATACTGGCACATATGTCAAAATCTACACCAAAGTACTATATGAGCATTTATATATCTGCATGGAATCTGGAATACCAGACAGGATGAAATCATCCTCCTTAAGGAAGAATAAACCTATCTGGTGGACATCTGCAATAAATAAACTCTATAATAAAAGGAAAAAATTGCTGTCCAGGACCAAAAAGGAGCAAGTGCCTAATTGGAAGCAATCTCTCCTTAGCCTGAACAACCAAATAAGAGCACTACTGAAATCCTCCATAGCAAACTTTAAGTCCAAAATGGTCACAACTACTAAAGACAATCATAAGGCCTTCTTCACATATGTCTGTAATCTCAAGGGAAACACCCAGATCTGCTGAGAACTGGTAGTCAAGGACACAAATGTTGTAGATATAGCCAACCTGCTGGCAGACAGGTTCAGTGAAAACTTCACTACTCTGTCCCCCCAAACAGTAAAACAGGACATCCCCAGTATCTGCCTTCCTCCCCTTACCTCTAGGGAGCAAGTCATCACTGCCCTTTCAAAGGCACAAAATACAGCCTGCATGAGACCCAATAATATCCCAGGCTGCATCCTAACTGAACTCAGGCAGGAACTTGCAGCATCATTAGGCACCCTATTCAACCAATGCCTGAGTACCGGCGTTGTCCTAGCTGAGTTGAGGACAGCTACTGTCATCCCTTCGCACAAAGAGAGTTCACCAATCCAGGAAATTATAGAACCTTCAGCCTAACTATCCTGATCTGCAAAGACATGGAGCGGATCATCATGGACCTCATTAACAAGGACACTGGCAACCTCCAGACACTTGATCACACACAGTTTGGTTTTGTCAAGGGGAGGTCGTGCCTGTTAAATTTAGTTGACTTCTTTGAGACAGTCATCAAGGCCACAGACGAGGGGAAGATGGTGCACACCACCTACCTTGACCTGGCCAAAGCCTTCAATACTATTCCCCACTCGGGTATAATAGATAAACTCTCTCAACTAGGCATCAATCCATATGTTACGAGATGTGTAGCAAACTGGCTCACTGATAGAACCCACCTACTCAAAATAGGGGAAGTCACCTCAAGTAGTAGAGCCGTAACAAGCAGTATACCCCAGGAATCAGTCTTGGGGCCTCTGCTGTTTGGGATATACTTCTTGGAGGTGCAGGCCAAATCTAGTGGGCTATGGCTGACCAAGTTTCATCAGTTCCCCTAGTGATGTGGACATCTTCCAAGCGGGTCTCACCCAAACAAATGACTGGTACCAGAAACATGGCCTCAAACTGAATGACAAAAAATGCATCATCGTCCCTTTTGGGTAGAGTGAAGTCCCCACAAATTACCACATTGATAATAAGGTACTAAACATGCAATCAGTCATGAGGGACTTGGCCACCCAGGCTGATAGCAAACTGATTTTTGTTCACCATATTGCCTACATTCTATGGAAAGCTTTCTACATGGGCCACCTCATGAGTAAGGGTATCTCATCCAGGGACAAGGTGGTCATAACATCCCTGTATTCTTCCCTTACAAGACCCATTATTGAGTAGAATGCCGATTTCAGCATGTACCTCACAAAGCACATGGAGCAGCTGGAGAGACCACATAGGTTCCTCACCCAGAGAATCCAGTGTCTCAAACATCTACCCTACACAGATAGGCTAAAAGCCCTGTCCCTCTACTCAGTCTTCTACAGACTCCTCAGTGGTGACCTCTGTTTAGTATACAAAGCAATCTCAGACTCTGCTCTGATGGGACTGCTGATATCCACAAGTCAAGTTCCACTTGAGTAACCTGCATGCACAACCTCAACCTGGTCTGTGACATCAATAGGAATTGTTGCCGGAACAGATTTGTGTCCCAGAAACTCCCCCTTTTGTGGAATAGACTCCCTCTCCACATAAAGCAGCTTAGCTTATTAAACCATTGTAAGCGCAATCTAGATAACTGGATGGGGAACAGAAAATACACCCCTGGGATTCCACCTGTGCTCCTGCTGGACAGTGGGATAGAGTGCTGACTTTCTGGAATATGGGCTAAATTCTTGGCTGGGCTTGTAAGGGCCTTAGGGCCTATAGCCTAGTAACTTCCTATGACCCTCAGTGATAGTTATACAACACTGTGCAGTAGGAGCAAGGTAAAAAAGTATGAGAGGCAACACCGAGGGAAATAAGTAGAGTTACCAGCACAGGAAGTAGTTGGCTAGTGCAGTGGAAGTAGTAGAGGTAGAAGTAGATGATTAGTTTATAGGATGAGTGAAAGGAAGCTTGGGGAAGGCTGAGTAAAATGATATAGCATCATTGTCATAAAGATTGGTGGTAAGGTGCATGTGCATGGTCTGTAGCTGGATAGTGGGAGATGTGGCATGTGATGTAAAAGGGGTTGAAAGAAGATGGAGATAAAAACCTAGGTAATGAGCAAGTAGATGGTGAAAGGGAATAGCAAAGTGTAATAAAAATTAGTAGAAGATACGAGGAGAAGAATAGGAAGGTAAGGGAAAAGGAAAATAAATGGTTTAGGGAGAAAGGATGATATAAACACAGGCTGTAGACATAATATATCAGTATAGTTTCCTTAGATGAAAATTCATTTAAGGGCAAGGGGGTAGAGTTCCAGATTTTAGAGATGTAGTAGCAGGGTTGCCAGACATCCCTATTTCAGTGGGACTGTCCTGGGATCAGCAGCCTGATCCTGAGTCCCACACTGCTGGTTAAAATCCTGGTGAAACAGCGTCCATTTTGTATTTTTTGATTGGCCAGTATGCTGGTAATCAAGCCAATCACAAATCACCAAATGCGGAGCTACTTGGAACTGCAAAGTGTTCCGCATTAAAGACCTTTTTTTTTGGTCTTCACTTAGCATGAAGGACATTTTTTTTTCTTGTCCCTACCTGTCCTGTAAGAAATCTGGCATCCCTATGTAGGAGTAATGGAGAGAGTCATTAGCAGAGTTGTTTGATTTAATTATTAGGAGTATTTTTTTAGTGTTGAAAGATCTGAATTAGTCTAGGGCTGAGACAGAGTCAGGAGGTGATGCCATTCTAGCCAGTGTAGCCTTTCTAGTGCTACACAGTGGTGAGGTTGAATATCACATTTGGCTACATAGTTGTAACATTGCTAAAACTGGTTTGTGTTGCCTGGCGATTAATGAGAAAAGGATTACATAGGGGACAGTGGAAAGGAGAAAAGCTGAAACAATATATTTTCTAGTATTGTCTGTTATCTGGTAGAGGTAGCCCATTTGTAGTGTGTATATATATATATATATATATATATATATATATATATATATATATATATATATATATATATAGATATATATATATATATATGTATATGTATGTATATAAAAGTGTGTGTGTGTGTGTGTGTGTGTGTGTGTGTGTGTATATATATATATATATATATATATATATATATATATAAAAATATATATATATAAAAATATATATATATATATATATATATATATATATATATATATATATATATATATATATATCTTTACATGGTATTCAAATTATAAGTTGTCATCAATTATTATACCTAGTAGCGTACTGTGAGTTACTACTTCAATTTTTACATTGTTTGTGGTGGTTAGATTGAAGAGGGATTCCTGGATAGAGAGTTATTTTGGGGTGAATAGGATGGGACTGGATTTTTTTAATATAGAAGTTAGGAATCACATAATCATGTTTCAATAGAGGTATGGGAATCTGTGTTAGGTGTTTCAAAGTATCATTTTTTTTAGAAGCACAGATCAGGGTAACATCATGATTTTTGCATGTTTACTTGCTGAGTGGAGGTCATTCACAAATATATCAAAGAACAGAGGAACTAGAATAGACCACTGGGATACTCCAACTGTTATGTGAAGAAAGCAGGAGATAGGATTTTGCCATTTACTAACTGTTCTCTGCAGGAAAGGTACTTGTTAAACCAAGTGAACATGGGTGTCTAGATGTAGAGAGAACAATGGAGGAGTTTTGTGTGTGAAGCAGACTCAGAAGCCTGTGGTAGGTCAAGGAACACTGAGGAAACTAGCTTTCTCTTATTTATGTTTTAATTTAAAGTGATTATGAGATTAGGGAGGTCTGTAATAGTGCTATGATTAAGGTAGAAACCATGCTGCATTAGAGATAGCAGATTATTTTCAGCAATGAATGAGAATAATTCTGTATGATCTAGGGCTACATTTATCAATAACTTATGAGAGTGGAAATAGAATGGTTATTGGTCTATAGCAGGTAATACCTGTGGAAGTGCCTCCCTTGTGTAAGGGGTGAGATGCAAGATTTTTTCCATAGGTTGTGAAGTCTATTTATTGCTGTGCTGATGATGCCATAAGAAGGCAGAAACATGCATGTCCACACCTAGAGGGGTTTGGCTTTATTGGCCTGAAATTGTCCATAAATAGACTTAAAAGTAAAAGAAAAAGTCATGGACATTCAGAATTGCCATGTAAATGAAACACCTGCTATCCTTAAAGGGTAATTTGCATATATCCCATGTTGCCTCTGATACAAGAGATTTAAGGTATCACACAGTGGAAAGTCTAACTTTGCTAGAGTTTTCTTATTGTGTTTTTAAACAATTGGTTTTCCTGTGTGGCCTTTTTCTCATTATTTTAGTTTGTTAGGTTGGATACTTTGTAGACACCCTTATGTTTATGGATATCAGTTGGGTATGACAACCCTGTGTTTCCAAAAGTCAAACATTCCTCTTATGCTGATGATGTTGTAAGAAGGCAGAAATATGCTGTCTATAAAAAGACTTAAAAGAAAAAGTTATGGACATTCAGAATTGCCATTTAGCTGAAACATCGGATATCCTTAAATGGTGATTTGCATATATGCCATGTTGCCTCTGTTGCAAGAAGTTTAAGGTATGACATAGTAGAAAGCCTAACTTTGCTAGAAGCCAATTGGTTTTCCTGTGTGATCTTAGGTTCATAGGTTCATACTAGGCTATCTGCCCTGGGGCAATTATAAGCCTAGCCCGATTCTGTATGGCTTACGCCACCCCTTGATTTGAGTATACTGTGCCCTTTTTAAGGTTTAGTTTACTATGCCTCTGTCTAATAGTGACACGGGAGTAATCCCTGTGACAAACCTACGATCCCCCATCCACCTATCGAGATTCTTCTTGAAGAGATTCAGTGAGGTGCTCTGCCTCACATGAACTGGAATTCTATTCCAGAGTGAAGGGAGCCTCTGGGTTATGAACCTGTCCCTCCAGCAAGTTCTATTTATTTCTGTGCTGAGGTTCAAGTCCCTTGAGCGTGTGGCTCTAAGGGATTTAGATTTACTGAGGTGGAGCATGTCCATTAATTCTGGATTTGACATAGCTTTGTATGTCAGGCATAGATCGCCTCGAAGTAGGCGGTATGCAACTGAGTAGAGCTGGAGTTTTTTTAACCGAGCAGCATATGGCATCTGTTTGAGACCCTTGATCCTCTTGGTGAGATACTTTTGGGGTCTTTCTAATTGCTGCAGATGTCGGGTAAGGTACATCCCAAAAGGGGCATTGTATTCTACGACGGGCCTGATGAGCGATGAATAAAGGGGCATGATTACCTCTCTTGATCTAGATGTGAAACCCTTCATGATGAGGTGGGCTATGTAGAAGGTCTTTCTAACCACTTTGGCAATGTGGTTTTCAAAGGAGAGATTGGTATCAACTTGGGACCCCAGGTCCCTAATAACTTTCTCTGTACTTAATGGGTTTTCGCCTATGTGGTAATTTGTGGGCACATTGTTTTTGCCAAAGGGTATGACTATACATTTTTTGGCATTTAGCTTTAAACCATGGTGCTGGCACCAGTTATCTGTCTCTGTGAGACCTTTTTGAAGGATGTTTGTGTCAGCTGGAGAGTCGATTATGGCGCCCAGTTTGCAGTCGTCTGCGAACTTGGTGAGCCATAGTCTTCCCACATTTGCCTGTACCTCGGAAAAGTATATACCGAACAAGAGTGGTCCCAAGACAGAACCCTGTGGGACACCACTTGTGACCGGTTTTGAGTCTGACATGGCTCCAGCAACTCTCACTCTGTGGGTTCTGTCTTTGAGCCGGTTTGCAACCCATCTTGTGACATAGGGGTTTATATTTAAGCTGGATAGCTTATCTATGATGCCCAAGTGGGGTATTGTGTCAAATGCCTTTGCAAGGTCCAGATAGGCTGTGTGGACTACCTTCCCTTCATCTATGACTTTGGTGACTGTTTCGAAGAAGTCAGCCAGGTTCAAAAGGCAGGATCTGCCCTTGACAAAGCCAAACTGGGTAGGATCTAGTGTCTGTAGGTCCTCAATGTCTTTGTTTATGAGCTCCATGATGATCCTCTCAATTGCCTTGCAGACTAAGCTAGTCAGGCTTATGGGGCGATAGTTTCCAGGGTCCGTAGAGGCTCCACCTTTGTGGAGTGGGACCACTGTTGCTGTACGACATTCTGTGGGCACATATCCTGTAGTGAGGCTGAGATTGTATAGCTGTTTTATTTGAGGGATTAGTTCCTCATGGAGTTCATGTAGGACACAACCTGGGATGCCATCTGGTCCCATGGAAGCAGTGTTTTTTGCTTTGGAGAGGGCAGCCTTCACCTGAGCATCAGAGATGTTTGGGAGGCAGCCCTCTGTCGGGATAGATACTTGCTCTTTTGGGGGGGGTGGGGTGGAGAAGTTTGCACTGAACCTGTCTGCCAGGATATTGGCGATGTCTGTGGGTTCAGTGTATTTTTTGTCATTTAGAATCAACTCAGAACAAGTCCTGGAGTTGCATCCCAGGTTCCTAACATAACTGAAAAAAGCCTTATGAATGTCTTTGGTGTCCTGTGCAATTTTTCTCTCGAAGCTGGCCTTGGAGGATTTTATGAGGGATCGTAATTTTTTGCTAGTACTGATCAGAGATGCCTTCCCTATTAGGGATTTTGCTCTGTCATGTAGTAGCTTCCTCCTTCTGTTGTACAGTTTATTTATGGCAGGTGTCCACCAGACTGGACGCCTGCCTTTGGATGATTGGGTCTTGGTTTTGTTTGGGATAGCATGATCCATGCATTCCTGGAGATGTCCGTAGAATGCGTTTATATAGGATTCTGCAGTTTGGGCCGTAGTTTCCACTGGCCCTGGGGCCTTGAAGGATTCCACTTTGGTTTTGAGAAGTGAGAAGTTCACTTTTGAGAAGTTTTTCACTGTGGTTTTCTGGGCTGGGGGTGGGGTCGGGATGGGACATCCAGTGAAATTAATTTATGGTCTGATCTTACCAATGAGGGATATACTTCTGGTGTGGAGCGTAGAGTCCCCATGTTGGTAATGATCAGGTCTAGTATGTTGTCCCCTCTTGTGGGAGTGCTGACTAGTTGTTCCATAGCATTTGAGTTTATAATTTCCAGGAACCCTTGGGCTAAGGTGCTGGGGCTTGAGTAGTGCTCCCAGTCAATGTTTGGGTAGTTGAAGTCACCCAATATAATGGTGTTCGGAGAGATCTTCATGTTCTCCAATGTTTTTAGGAAAGCCGAGTGGGATTCCTGACTTTGAGAGGGTGGTCTGTAGGATGCTATAAACTGAAAAGCAGTCTTGCCCACTGTTAGTTGCACATGGATGGTCTCCGATACTTCGTGCAATGCCACTAACCTGGAGGTGTGGATATACATGATAAATATGGAAACTCCCCCTCCTTTTGTGGTTCGGTCCGGGTTTTGGGGCAGAAAAGCATGATATGAGGTATAGCCTGGTAGTGCTGGGGTGCTCTCTGGAGCCTTGAACCAGGTTTCTGTCACTGCACAGATATCGATGTTCTCCATACTGAGGAGAGCTTTGAGTGCATGCATCTTGAGGTTAAGACTTCTGGCGTTGAGCAGCATTACCCTTAGTTTCTTGTTCCTTGTGCTGTCTATGGGGGTGGGTTTGACTTTTGAGCCTTGCCTAAAAAAGGCACTATGGGGGTGGCAAGAGCCTTTGCCAATATCCGAAAGCCCAGTGGTGACAAGTGCAAGCCGTCCCTATCGAAGCAACGTGGCTTGTCAAGCATGTCATCCCAGGCTGACAGACACTGGATCCCCTTTGAATGACACCAAAATTTTATCCAATTGTTAAAATTGATCATTTTGTCTTTGTACTGTGGCATCATTCTAGGTGAGGGTAAGATGCTGCTCAAGGTCAGGGTCATACCAGCCTGGGCTACATGATCAGAGAGCTCCTCTATGTCTCTTTTCATGTAGTCCAGCGAGGTACGTCTCAGGTCATTCACACCAGCATGTACAATGACTGAGTCATATTTGTATTTGCTTTGGAGTGACCTGAGTGCTTGTGTTATGTGGCGGATCCTAGCACCCGACAGGCAGCTCACTGTGACCTTCTCTTTATTCAGCCTGGTGAGCGGGACGTCAGTGTGTCTGACAACAGAGTCACCTATTACAAGAGTATCAGGTGTGTTATTCAGCCTTAAAGGCTGTGGCTGCTTGGCACACTGACTTTGTGGGCTATGTGTTGCGCGTGTTTTGTTTTGAGGTAGCGTTTGCTTGGTTGTCTGCTTTGGAGGTCTCTGTTGCTTAGGTAGATTTTTATTTAGAGCCTCCGAGTATGCTTTTGTGTATTTATGTGTTTGGTTCGCTGATGTGGTGGGACTATGTGATACTGGAATTGTGTTGTGTGAGGTTACCTTCTTCTCCTGACTGGTTACACCAGTTTTGAGATGAGAGAGCTCAGCCTCCAGTTTGGCTAAATAGTTGCATCTCTCGCATATATTTGAACCTGTTTGGAGGAGGAGAGGGTTGTCCATGTACATGAGACAGTTGTAACATTGCCTCAAAATTCCCAGATTCACCAGCTGGACTGGAGAGGAAACCATTGACTGACCTTTGGACATGCTAGAGTAATATAGGGAAACTGAATTTAAGCTGGACCAATACAGGACAGGGTAATCGTAGAGAGTATAAGAGTAAGTAGTACTTATGGTTTAATAGTGCTAACTTGTAGGACTACTTAATTGGACCAGTGAAGGGCCTTAGAATGAGAATATGGTGTTTAAATTGAGAGATAGAGCAGTTCTAAGGGAAAAAGTGAGGAGCAGACTTTGTGGAGCCATGAATAGTTTAAACCCAATTAGGCGGCGCTGCCCGCTGTTGCGCTATGCACAAAAACACGCAAAACCACGCAAAAGAGGGTTTTAAGAGAGGAAGACGAAGGAGTTTTGGAATTGACCCAAAATGGCCAATAAAACTACAGTTTCAAGTCAGTAACCACTCCCACAGGGGCAGGCAGGCTGCTCAATGTTTTTCACTGCCACTGATCAACAGAGAGACTTCCCTTTAGCCCAAGCAAAAAATGGCCTCCAAGAAACTTACAAACAGTTCAAGAACAGCAAGCCTGTAACTGAACTTTTTTAAATCTCAGAAAAGTGGGAAAAAAGCAAGATTTTTGTTTGTTTTTTTGTTTTTTCAGAGATAGCAGAGGTTCACAAGTATCAACAAGTTATAACAGTGCAGTAAATGACCCCACGCAAGAGTGCTAGGCCAAAGACAGATAAAATGCAAGTTTTGAGAAAAAAATGATTTTAAATATAAGTGCAAACAGGAAATTCAGTAAACAGCTCTAGGTTGTGCTCTAAATACAGTTACTAATGCAGAAATCAAGTTTAACAAGCCAGAAAATGCTCAAAATAGGCGGCTATGCAGAAAAACTTAGCAAATAAACAGAGGAAAAATACTTAAAATCTCAAAAGTGGCTCCTTTCTTCTCTCAGCATTTTCTCCTCTTGGTGGGTGCTTCACCAACAGCCAACAAGCCTGGAAAGACGCCAAAACCACGAAGCAACCAGGTTTTAAGAGAGGAAGATGAAGGAGTTTGGAATTGACCCAAAATGGCCAATAAAACTACAGTTTCAAGTCAGTAACCACTCCCACAGGGGCAGGCATCTTTTTACTTATTGTTTTAATTTATTGAATACCTAAAAAAGGTTTATACAGAATTGAGAAATAAGGTAAAAAGAATTGAAAGACTGCTAAAAAAGAGAAAGTAGATACATTTTGGAGAAGTTTCCATGAAGATCCTGTGGAACATAACAAAGATGCTAAATGGATAGAAGAAGTAAAAGAAAGAATAAGAAGTTTCAATGTGCAGTGATATGAAATGTGATGAAGTAGCAGCCAGAGAGATTGAGGCAAAGTTAAGAAAAACCTCTAATTGGAAAAACCCAGGCTCAGATGCAATACCTAACTTATGGTTAAAAGTATTAACATCTTTGCATGAGGATTTAGCCATGGGTAAGAACTATTTATATGCGCACTCCAAACAAAGACCTTCCTGGCTAACAACAGGCAAAACAATGCTCCTTCTTAAGAGTGATCCTGCAAGCTACTCTAAAAATTATACACCAATAACTTGCCTTCTGATGATGTAAAGACTATGCATGGGATGCCAACAGAGTTTATAGTCATTTAGAAGAAAACTCAATTATAGCAGTAAAACAAAAGGGCAATAAAAGAAAGTTATATGGAGCAAAGGATCATTTGCTGTTAAATAAAGCCATACCCGAGAACTGTAAAAAAGGGGAAGAATTTAAATATGGCATGGACTGAGTATAAAAAAGCATTTGATAGTATCCCACATTCATGGATAAAACAGTGATTAAAATTGTATAAGATACACCCTACACTGATTGACTACTTTACAGTGAGCATAAAACAGTTGCCATGATAAAGGATAGATTATTATCCCAGGGATAAAAATTCAAAGAGGGTATTCCAGGGTTACTCTCTGTCACTGTTGCTATTCTGCCTTGTCAGTAACCCATTAAGCTTTTTACTTAACAACTTAAGCCATGACTACAATTTGGCTCATAAAAAGCAACAAAGTTGAAATACTTCTTATCTTCTCTTTGCCAGTAATTTAAAACTGTATAGCTCATTGGATGAGGAACTGAAACCACAGCTGCAGGTTATCAAAACTTTTTCAGATGATATAAGAATGTAATTTGGTCTTGATAAGTGTGCAAAAGCAACCTTTAAAGCAGGAAAACTTCAACACCAGGAAAACATCAGTTTGGGACAAGAATGTGATATAAAAGAACTTGAGCAAGAGGGAGTGTATAAATATTTGAGAATTGATGAAGGATCAACAATAAAACATGAACAAATGTGAATAATACATAGTAAGGAATGCTTTAGAATACATAAATTAATTCTGAAAACAGCGTTGACATGTAGGAACAAAATCCAAGCTATAAACCAATTTGCTCTTCCTGTCCTAACTTACAGTTTTGGAGTGATTGACTGGTCTCAAAATGTGTTGGACAGATTAGATAGGAAAACAAAAAGGATGCTTCATGCTCACCAAATGATTTATAAAAATCATTGTATACCAAGATTATACAGTCCCCATTCTGAAGGAAGGATGGGCCTTCTTGAAATTGATTACATGTATAGAATTGCAATCGTAGGACTCCACACATGTCTGCTGACCTCACAAGACCCAGATATGGTGGAAGTTTTGAAACATGAGGAGAATAAATCTAAGACGACTTCTCTGCTTAATTTAGCAGAAGCATATCGGCATCAAGCAGGAATGGAAATAAAACCAGAAGTAGATAAAAATCAGGCAACAACTGAATGTGCCAAAAAACAAAAGAAATAATATAAGGTGAGGGACCAGATGAGAAGGCAAGAAATGTGGAAAAAGCATAAATATAGTTGCAAGTATAGAAAACTTCTGGAAGAACCTCATGTTGCTCAGGAATGAATGCAGGAATGGTTAAGGAGAGACAAATTCAAACCAAGAGATGGAAGGTTAATATTGGCAGCCCAAGACAGTGGGCTATGTACATGCTGGTTTGCAAAATCTATTGAACATGTGGGAGAAACAGACAAATGTAAGTTTTGTAAAATCGAATTGGAAACAGTCTCACACTTCATTGTTGGTTGTGACATACTAATGGCAGAAGGACTGTATACTGAAAGGCATAATAATGTGGCAAGACTGTTACACTAGAGATTGTGCAAACATTATGGCATTGAAGTGGCTGAAAAACACTGGAAACATGAGCCACAAAGTATCATAGAAAATGATGAAGTTTATATCACATGGAATCACCCATTACCAGCAGTTCAAAATATAGATTCTAGAAAACCAGATATAGTGGTCCAAGAAAAGAAGACAAAAGTAGCGTTGATTGTTGAAATTGCTATGCCCATTGACTATAGTGTCTTGCATACAGAGAGACACAAAGTTATAAAATATCAGGATCTGTAGGCAGAAATGAGAGTAATGTGGAAGAAAGATACCCAGACAGTTCCAATAGTAGTTAGTAGGAGCAATGGGTCTTATAAAAAAGAATCTACAATCATATTTAGGTATGTTACCAATCCATGTAACCCCATATGGATTGCAGAAGGAGTCATTACTGGGCACATTGTGAGTGCTGTAAGAGCACTTTTGGCTGACATCAAAGAGTGAAACAATACTGATTTCATGAACTTTAATCATACTTTGACTTAGGAATGGGGTCCATTCCCATCATAGTATTAGAAACCCAAAAGATTTGGAGAAATTAAAAAAGATTAAAACAATATTATATTCATAAAGTAGCAGAAAGTAAACTAAAACTAATTCAACATGGGAAAGGAGAAAGGAGATTCTACCACATAGGGATCACTGCAATTAGCAGTACAGAAAATAGGCAAGGGGGGACAGAATTTACTGAAGGAATCTGTCAGAAAAACCAAGGTATCAGGGACAAATACTTAGGGAAAGGAAATATGTTGGAAGAGGCCAAAAATACATTTAGAGTGAAGGCTAGAAATTGCATTCCCTATCAGGGACTGATATCAGAGTATAGACAAAGAGAAAAGGATTTGGGAATCCTAAGTGAAAGATCTGCACAGTTTAAGTTTTTAGTTGAATCTAGAACTGAAGATGTTATATAAAAGGGGATAATTTGTAGGGCATGTAAGATATTGCATGACAACTGAATCAATCAGAGGAGATCAGAAAGGACTGGGATGACATTACATAAGCAATTCACAAAGAAACTATGAGATGACGTGTATGTTTCACAAATATGCAACAAAGTGTAGAAGATGTAGGCCTTTTTATTAGAAGTGTTTGCATAGGTACTTTTATAACCCAAGCACACTCCAAATAATTTTTCCTCAGGTAGATGGCAAATGCTGAAGGTGTAATGGGGAAAACGAGTTACCTGGGAATGTATGTTTTCAAAGTATAATCAGTTGGCAGACTTTAAAAATTCAATACAGAGTACTCTGTCAGGATTATTGGGTGAGCAAATGAGTGTAACTATTGAAATTATTTTTTTAAGCTGGGATACACGATCTGGATTGGCTAGATGTAGTAAGCCCTTGCTGCATTTAATTCTGGTGGCTGCAAAACAAGCAATTTCTAGAAAATGGATATCTAAGCCTAAACCAACCATGCTTGAAATAGTGAAAATTGTAACAGAGATAAAAGAACAAGAAGTGGGATCTTTAGAAAGTAGTAAGAGTAAATTGCCTAGAAAAAATGGAAATTTTCGCAATAATACATGCAGAAATATGTTTTGGTGGCGGAATAAGGTTTAAGAGAAGGCAGGAATTGAACAATTTGTATAATGGTGAACTAAGTATATTGTATGCAAGATTATTTGTGATGTATAATGTTTGTAAATGTGAACTTGCTAATATGGATTGATTACTTTTATATAAATGTAAGTCTGCCAATGTCACTAGTGATAATTCAATAAAGGTTTTTTTTTTAAAGACGTAAGTAAATATATGTTTGTTCCATATTTAAAACTGAGAGTCCATCTGGTTACCACCATAATGCATCACATTCCAAATTCTTTATTTTTATTTTTGTTTAACATTTGTTATCCAGGATAGTCCGACTGGACAGCAAGTGTCCATTTTCAGTGGAGTACTGGGGAGAAAAACTCCAAAACAAAGTAGAAAAAAATATATAGCAAGCGAGTTATATTAGCATAAGATGCATAGTTACAAATTGTAAAGAGATGAGAGAAAAATAATAAGACAGAGCATAGATACAATTTACAGGTGGATGTCAAGAGTGTAAAGATATTTCAGGTAACAGCAATGTGTATTGCATTATTGGATAAAGGATGACATTTTTTGTACAGAATGAACATAACAGTTTACAGCATTCACAATGCTGGATGAAAAGATGACTTTTTGTACAAATATTTACATTATTTACAGTGAGAATTGAGAGGCAGTCAAATGGATGTTATACAGCCTGAACAGCATATTATACATTTATATAGCAACCCTGATAGAGCATGCACATGTGTTGTTAAAGGGTATCCCTGTAGTAATATGGGGCTTTATGGAGGTTTGTTGCAGTTGCATAAATGGTTGGACTAGAGATATGATTTCAGTCTTAAAGGAGGATGTAGATTTTGGAAATCTAAGGTTAGGAGGAAGGTTGTTCCAGGACTTTGCAATTTCATGGGCAAAGAGCGATTCCTCAGAGTTGTTTTTGCAAGGGATGGTTACAATTAAGGCTTTGTTGGTGGAGCATAGTTGTGTGTCAGAATTGTGGAAGTTAAGGAGGCCATTCAGGGCAAGGTTTTTTCAGGTTAATACAATATTTAGTTGGCTAAGCTGAGTTGGTGATATTTTAGTAGGTTGGGGAATTCTAGCCAATGTAGGGTTTGCAGAGCTTGACAATGGTGGGGTCATGATTTGGCATTAGCGGTGAATCTAGTGATTTTTTGTAGCAGGTGGGAAGTTTATTTAATTCAGTTTTATTTAGATTTGTTAGTGAGGTGGAGGCATATAGAAGTGTGGATAGAAGGTGACTTCTGGCTATGGCAACACGAGATTCAGAAGTTAAATACCTTTTGCATCTGTAGAGGGAGCCTAGTTTTTTGTGGACTTTAGAGATAGTTGTTGATATGTGCTTGTTAAATATGAACTGCTGTTCAATGGTTATTCTGAGTAGTTTTGCCTCTGTGACTGGTGTGATTTGGTTATTGTTGGTGGAGAATATGGAAAAGAAGAGGTTGTTAGGTTTGGTTGGATGGAACGACATAACTTGTTTTGTTTTTTTTTTTGGGGGGGGGGGGGGCTTTAGTATCAGATGTGAGTTATTGAGCCAGCTCTCAATTTCAGTAAAAGCTAGTTGGGCTTTTTGTTGTAGAAGGTGGATGTTGGGTGCAGAGCATATGAGGGTTGTATCATCAGCATATTGGATTATATTGGCTTTTGTGGTAACTAGGTGGAGTTAGTTGGTGATGATATTAAAGAGAAGTAGCCAGATCATAGAACCATGGGGTATGCCTAGAGTGACTGGGAGTGGGGAGGATAGGGAGTTGATCCGTTTGACAGACTGGTGTAGGTTGTCTGGGGAGCTCTTGAACTAGAGCAGAGTGGGGTTGTCGAAGTTGAGGTCAGAGAGACAGGTTAGAAGTTCTTGTGAGATACTGTGTCAAATGCCTTGGATAAATCAAGGAAGGTAGCTGAGACTAGTTGACCTTGGTTCCTGTAGGAGTTTATTTTGTTGATGAATCTGAGTAGGGCAGTGCAGGTACTGTGGGATGGGCGGAAGCTATGTTGGGTTGGGGAGAGGAGGTTATTGGAGAGAAGGTAGGAGAGGATTTGGTGATGTATGCACCTCTCTAGAATCTTTGAGAGGGGTGAAAGAATTGCTATTGGGCAATAGAGAGTTTGGTAGAGTGGCTATCTTTGTGTAGGGGAATAATGAAGGAGATTTTCCACAAGGCTGGCATGGTGTTTCAGTAATGGATCTATTAATTAGTAATGAAATAGGATAGGCTATGGCTGTGGATGCGAGTTGGAGGTGTTTGGCGAGGAGGTTGTCGGCTGCGAGGGTGGTAGGTTTGAATTTAGTTAAGAGTTTTAATATAGAGGATGTTTGTACTGGTTTGAGTGATAAGGGGATGATGATTTGTAGGGTCATAGGGGGTTGGGAGATGTTGGTGGGGGTGGAGTCATTTATGAGTTTAAGTATGGAGGGATGAAGTAGGTGTTAAAGCTACAGGTTATGTTGATTTCTGTGCTGGATGTATTGGGGGGTGGTATGATGGATTTGCCGGGCTGCAGGATGCTATCTACTGTTGCCCAGAATTTCTGAGGGTTGGTAGTATATTTATTTTGTAGGGAGATGTAGTAATTTTGCTTATCTAGCTTTAGCTGTTTTTGGCCCTATTCCAAAGTTCAAGAAATGCTTGCCTAGTTGTGGGTGTTCTATGATGGCTCCAAGTTTTCCAGGCTTTGTCCCTAATTTGGAGTAGGGTTCTTGTATTTTTTGGAACCAGGGGGTGGGGCTGCTGCATACCCTAATTGTTTTTATGGGGGCTAGATTTGTCTTCCTTTTCAATCCTCTTATCACAGTGCCCAACATGAACCTCACCATTACATCATGAATGTTTCTGCTGCTCATTTATTTTTTACTATTCTTACTGAACCACTGGTATCATCTTTTTCATAGTCACATTCTCATCTGACTGATCTGGTAATATATTTGGTTGTTATTAAATCTCTTATAGGACATATTGGAAAGATGAGTAAAAAAGATTTCTTCTGCCTCCTGACCAAATTTCCCCTATTTGCTTAAACACCACTTTGTATCTCCCTTAAAATAGGCCAAAATCCTACTAAATCTAAACTTTTCAACAAAATAAGACAAATGGGTAGAGATGTGATTTTGTTTCATGTCATGTGTACATCTTATTGAGCTTAGTGGCATTGTCCATAAATAAGATACCAAGCTTGCATTTGTAAATTAGGTTATGGGTAAAGTGCAAGGCATTCTACATGCTGGCTGGATTTTCTTAATTTTTCTTTTTTCTAATAGTTGTTGACTGTTCACCTAAACAAATATTAGATACATGGATAATGGATACAGCATCAGAATTTATTTTCTCTGTTCTCTGGACTGAATTACTTTTGAAAGCAACTTATTTATATCCATAAGAACCAGAACATTTGGAGATGAACAGTAAAAAAAAAATATTTTTTGCATCTTAGTATGAAATGGGTTTTAGAAGTTGCTGTATAGATAAATGTGCTTTAACCTCCTTTAAATTTAAGAATTTCTCCTTGAAGGTCAGCCAAGACTTCACTACATTTTTATTCAACCAAGAGCCTGTTGTGCATTTCCTCATCAGGTGCTAACACTTTGTTCTTGGAAATATCTGTGATCTTTGACACAGTAAGCTTTGGATGTTTTCTCATATCTAAGAGCTCTAACAATAGGGCTTACTGTTTCAGTGTGCATAAGGCCTAAACATCACCTTTTAGTGTCTCAAAAGCCCTAAAAAAGGAATTAATTTCACACAAGGTGAATCACTTCACTTATAGTTATTGCAAGCAAACTGAACTGTCAGAAAGTTTTATCTTATCCAAGAACACACTAATATTTGCTTGTCATTGAGTTAGAACATGTATTTTCTTTCTTCTCTCTGAAGCTGCTACCCTCAAATTTCCCTTACTGCCTTATTAATTCTTAATCAGAATTCTAAAGTATGTATTATGTCAAAATAGTCTGCTAATGTCTGCCTACCCATATGTAGAAGTTAATGATTAATTGAAGGATGCTACTTTTTAAACACCAAGATAAACGCAAACCATATTTAATACCCAGAATTCTCTCCTCAGTGCCTGCCCATGTCCATTAGAAACTAATCTAGCTTTACACTGCCGCATCACTAGGAAGCAATTTCATTGTAGCGCTGCTTCTACATAATGGAGTAAGTGAGAGTAGGATGCTTCACAGTAATAAATCAGCTAGTGACAGTGCAAACAATGCACTGTGTATTCCCAATTCCTGACTGCGCATTATAAAATAATGCTTGTCCTTGGCAGAACAGTGTGAAGGTAAGTGATACTTTGTATTAACCTCCATGTATTATGCTCAGATGCAATGCTTTATAAAGTCAACCTCGAAGCATGTACAAAAGGACATTTGACAGCTAGGTACTAAAGAAGGACAAGCAATGCATAGAAACGCATGCATTAGTTTCTTGATATGTATTATTCTTGTAACTAATTATATTCAGCTAAACAACTTTTCACATTACATTTTTAGGCCAATGCATTATAACTCATGATACTGATATATATTTTTTTCAAATTCTACAGCTATTTCAGAATACTAGGTCCAGTTTTTTCAGTATTCACATCAGTTTATTATTAAAATACCTCTGTTGAACTACATCACACAGCACTTCCATGCACATATATGCTATCATTTTCTCCCCATGCTGAATGCTATCTCCCACAGTATAACACCTTACTGGTGATATATGTATGATAATACACAGACAAAAGGAAAAAAGTCACCACAACCACTTATCCAGCTGGCAAGTTGGCATAATGGTTAAGGTGTTTACCTCAAAAATACAGGGTTTGATTCTCATCTTTGAAGAAAAATTGGCTGGACTTAAAATGGCCTGGTAGGACAGCTAGCCTTATATTTACCTATGAACCTCAGCCCCTTACACAATTACTACACCAAATTAACATTAGACCAATTTGTTTGTTTACCATACTGTAAAACCACTCTCCTTTCTTTAGGGAGGATAGCACAGGAGCAGAAGGGCCAATGCAGTTTGGCATTACTGCTCTTAATAAATCAGTAAAATCTTCAAAAGTAAAAAGACAAAAGATATGGACATTCAGAGGTCATGTAGCTGAAACATGGTCAAATTCTTTAGGGGTGATTTGCATACATTCCCCAGGCCTACATTACAGGAGGTTTAAAGTGTTATTTGCAAAGACTTTCAATTGGCTGGGTCTTTCTTTTAGTTTTTACTGCATGGTTTATATTATGGTACACACACTCACACACACACACACACATACACACACACACCCACACACACACACACACATACACACACACACACACACACACACACACACACACACACACACACACACACACACACACACACACACGCACACACACACACACACACATACACACACACACACACACACACACACACACACACACACACACACACACGCACGCACACACACAAACATATATATATATATATATATATATATATATATATATATATATATATATATATCTATGGGGAGAAAAGCTCCAAGACAGTACAGTATTATTACAACATTATATATTGTGTGTGTGTGTATATATATATATATATATATACATATATATATATATATATATATATATACATATATATATATATATATATATATATATATTTATATGCACACATATTTATTTTTATTTATTTGCAGTTTGTTTGCCAGGATGGTCCATTGGGCCATGAGGAGCCCATTTTCAAGGGAGTCCTGGGGAAAAAAACTCCAAGACAGTAGAGTATTAAAAAACTACAACAACATTATAACATACAAAATTATAAAATTATAAAATACAAAATTTAAGAAAACATATAAAATTATTACATGAGAATTAGAAAAAATGCATGGTAACAATAGTTGCAGAAAATTAGTAATTAAGGGAGCAGATACTTGACTAAATCTTCACTAACAAATTAAGGATCTCGTAGAGCATTGTATTTCTTACAGGAGTTATATGGTTAGTAGAGGCATTTAGCAGATGCAATTAGCTGTAGAGACCAGTAAATTTAAGGAATTTATGTAGGATGGGAGCAAGAGCATTCCCATTGTGAGATTAGGTATGAGTGAAGTAAAGTTTTATAAACAGAGAGTCTGTTAGTTGTACAGATGAATGGAAGTAGAGAATTCCAGTGGCGTGCAAGGCAAAAGGATAGAAGTTCACCTGGAGTGTGTGCAGGTTTATGTAACTCTATTAGATTTTGGGAGTTGGATCGAAGACATCTGTTAGGTAGATGCATTTGGAAGGTGGAGGCAAGCGAGGGGCAGAGAGTGGGGCTGAAAATGAGCTTATATGTTTGGATAAGTTGAATATAGGTGAGGTAATTGGGCAACTCAAGCCAGTTCAGTTGGTGAAGGGAAATGCACTGATGGGTATTTGATCTTTGGCCAGTTGCAAATTTAGCGATTTTATGGTAACAGGAGGAGAGTTTTGACCTGAGGGAGGAATGCAGATTAGTAAAGATAGAGGCACAATACATAAGGGAAGAGATAACGTATGTCTTAGCAAGAATGAGCCGGGTGGAGGGAGTGATAAAACGATTGTGGCGGTAAAGCATGCCAAGCTTCTTATGATTTTTTTTTATATTTTCATAAAGATGGCTGTCGAACTTTAGCTGATCATTAATGAAGATTCCTAGCAGTTTAGCTGTGGAGACTATTTCTAGAGTGGTGTTATTTTGGCAGTTGATTGAGAAAGAGTTTTTGTTGAGGGTGATGCTTTTAAAGGGGAGAAATATCATTACTTTAGTCTTGATTGCATTCAGTGCTAGATGGTTGTCTAGCATCCATTGTTCAGTAGAAGAGAAGGCATCTTGACTTAGTTTTGTTAATGTGGAAGTGGAGGTGGAAGAGCATATTATTGTCGAGTTTTCGGCATATTGGATGAGGCTGTTGTTAGGAATAGCATGATAGAAGTCATTAATAAAAATACTGAAAAGAAGGGAACCTAGAATTGAGCCCTGGGGCACACCTATGGGAGTGTTTAGGAATGGAAAAATAGCTTTATTCCACTTGACTGCTTGTTGCCAGTTTGATAGGTAGCTGGTGAACCAGTTGAGAGAGGAGTGGAATAGGTTTAGTTGTGAGAGTTTGGTAAGGAGAAGGTTGTGAGAGATGGTGTCGAAGGCCTTAGAGAGGTCAAGGAGGAGGGTGGATACAATATGACTGGAGTCACAGGCTTTGTTTATGGTTTCTAGGAAGGAGAGGAGGGTGGTATGGTCTGGGTATAATTCATGCTGGGTGGGAGTAAGAAGGGTGTTATTTATGAGATACGGAAGGAGTTGAAGATGAATGCATTTTTCATGAAGTTTTGAAATTGGGGGTAAGATAGCAATGGGACGGACGTTTGAGATACCATTATTGTTACCACCATTGTGGAGTGGAATAATATAGGCCTTTTTCCATAGCTGGGGAACATAGGTCTCTGAAATTGATCAATTTGTTAGGATGCAGATAGGGAAGGCAATGGCATCTGCAGCTATTTTTAGGAAGTAGGAAGGTATGTCATCAGGGGCATTAGAACATGGCTTCAAGTTTAGTAGAAGTCTTTTTATAGTTGAGATGGGGATGGGGTTCATGGAGAAGGGGGGAGGTGGAGAGCTAGAGGAATTGGAGGAGATGGGGATCTGTGAAGGCATATGTGGGGAAGGTGGATTATTAGTGAAGGATGATGGTAGTTTGGCAATGGAGTTGATAAAGAATCAGTTGAATTGAATAGCTATGTCTGAGTTGGAGGCATTTGTGTCAGGGCATGGGTTTTCTTTTTTACTTGGGTTAAGGAGAGAGGAGATTCCATTCCAGAATTTTCTGGGGTTATTGTTGTGACTAGCTTGGAGTGTGGACAAATAGGCTTTACGTTCTGATATAATAATTTCTTTAGCTTTATTGCAAAGTGTTTTATAATCATTAAGTGAGATTATAGTTTTAGTTTTATGGTGAAGTGTCCAAGCTTTATCATGGATTTGCATAATGGCTAGGCTATTCTTGGTTAGCTAGGGGACAGAGTTAGTTTTTATACGTTTTGTTTTCCAGGGGGCAAAGGAGTCTAGCAGGTTTAAGAAGATTGTATTAAAATAGATAAGAGCATTTTCTAGGGATAAAGTTTTTAATGGATTCCAGTTGGTTCTTTTTAGTGCGTCTGAGAATTAATTGGGGTGGAAGTCTTTAAGTGCCGAATAGTGGTGTAGGTATGGGTTAGTTGTGGGCAGGAAGGAAGACAATGGTCATACTTGGGAAGGTGGTCACCTAGTGGGTCAGGAATGGTACCACTATCAGAAATATAATGGGGATGGGACACTAGAATTCAATCTAGGGTGCTACCGGAGAGGAGGTCTTTATAAGGTCTAGTTGTGGAATTAATAAGTTGAGTGAAATTATACAGATTTATGTTTAGGGAATTAGCTGGAGATTGAATATTATCTCAGTTGATGTTAACATCACCCAAGATTATAGTTTCATTGGTGATATTGGTAGAGAGCCAGGAGAGATTGTCCTCGAGGATTGAAACATTGTCACCGGGAGGGATGTAGAGTGAGAAAATGCATATAAACTTATGTTTACTTACCTGAAGAAGGGCTAGAATTAATTCAGCCTTGCTAAATTTGGGAATAGGTTTAGAGTAGGGGGTAACTAAGAGGCATGAGGAGTAGAGGAGAGCAACACCTCCCCATTTTTTATTCGTTCTATCTTTTCTGATAATACTAAAGTTGGGAGGAGTTAATTGAGAGTCTAGTATATGAGGTATAAGCCAGGTTTCGGAGATGGAAAGAATGTCAGGTTTATTTTGGAGAAGCCAGGTGTGGAAGTTAGGGATACTCATGTGTAAGCTAACAAACTACTACCATCATTCCAGTACTTAGCCCTCACTTTTGAGCATGCTACTACCTTTTCTCTATTTCTTATTATTCTCACTTTTTTCTCTCCCTTCCCTCTTCTACCCACCTCTTACACCCTGTTCACCTACCAATCCACCCTAAAGTTCCCCCAGCTTGTTAATTCCTTCCTACCTTTGTTTATAATAATCCTTAGAGCTTGCTTTACCAGCCAGCTTTACCCAGTCCCTCTTATAATACACCTCCACTTACACTTTTATATGTATTACTATTATATTTTTTAACATGTCAGGGCTTTGTCTCTCCCCTCTCACTCTATGTCTCTCTATCCATCTTTATATAATATTCACTTAAGCCTACCTTATATTCTGTGAGTACAGCAGCCTTGGTCCACCCAGTGCTAATGAACCCCAAACTCCCATTTATTGACCAATTTATGCCACTCTCATATCTAATCACTTCATCTGCCTGATTATGTTATATCATCATGCTGACCTGAAACTAAAACATAGTAAACAAATGGGTATCCTATTGAAATGTCAGCACTCGAGATGCCAAATGTTAAGCAGCTGAAAAAAAAAATTGAAACTGTAAGAGAAGAGGAAAATCAATCTCTGAGCTGAAAAAAAAAGATTGAAACTGTAAGAGAAGAGTAAATCAATCTCTGACATTGTTCTTCTCCAAAAACGGGGCAAGTCATGGATACCCCTTGAACATATACATTCCAGTTACAAGACTGACATTGCTCAGAAAAGGAAATATTTTTGGAAATGGACATCTCGGACTTGGCACTTATAAGTCACTTTTTTGAACATTCAGTCTCCATGTTTCAGGACTTCTAGCAGGTCCTGACATTTCAAATGGTTACCGACCAAATGCCTATAAATCAATAGTCCAGATTTACACATGATTCCCAGATCTGTGCCTAATATTATTGATGGTTCTTCACAAATTTGTGGAGTTGTGGCAATTCTGTGGGATGAAAGCCACCAAATAATGACAGACAATTGATCCCCATGCTTTGGATCACTTATAAAACACATGCCAACTTCGGAAATGTTATTTTAGCAATCTCTTAAGTTACAAGGGTACTCTTTAAAACTGTCCCTGGTTTGGACCTATATCATCTGTTAATTTAGGTTATCCGGATGTCGTTCTCATTCCCTAAGAGGTTGAGATATATTCTCTAATACAAAATGGCCAATGATGATACCAAGCTCAGTGCATCTCTGACCAGAGCATACCTGTCAACCTCTTAGAGCAAGACATAAATAATAAGCCATAAATAATGGGGGGACAAAGGCCCAAAATAGGTAAAATTTTTAAATATTGCTCTTACAAACTTAGAAAGTTAATAGAATAACAGGTTTTACATTAACATGGATTTTCTGAAGGGTATGAAGTTTGAAACTGTAATGTGTGTCATTTTCTGACTTCAGTTTTCAATGATTTGCCAATGATTTACTAGAAAATCAAACTTTTATGATGAACAGACCAAAAATATGAGGCAAAAATCTGGACATTCTGCAAAAAATCTGGACAGTTAAGAGGTATGGAAAAGAGCTCTGCCATTCAGCAGTCCAGAAGAAATCACTTCTTCCATGGTCCCGGCAAGCTTACTGCTTTTCCATCCTTTGGCCTCCTTCCAGTTGCTAGTAGCCCCACATTAGACCAGGTACCAGAATGCAATTTGCTTTATTTTATCTTTATTTTATCATTATATTTTTGTTATTTCTTTGTTATAGATTTTCTTTTCACACTGCTGATACCTAATAATAACAGCAGGCTGCCACACAACCCTACCTCTCAACCGTCCAGATTTTCACAGAATGTCCAGATTTTGTGTCATGTTTTTGGTCTTTTCCTCATAAAACGTGCAATTTTTCTGGCAATTCACTAAGGCTTGAAGTCATTAAATAATGATACACATTTGAGTTTCAGATTTTATATCATTCAGAAAATGCATGCTAACACAAATCCGTTATTCTATCTACTTTCTAAATTTAAAAGAGTAATATTTAAAATCTGTCTCTATTTTTGGGCATTTGCCCTCCCCCCATTATATTTGTCTTTGCCCAGATTTCTTGCATTAACAGGTTGAGAGGTATGCACATAACTAAATGGTGGAGGGAGGAAACACATTCCTG
>NC_056729.1:840087036-840157036 GCF_019279795.1 Protopterus annectens | reverse complement strand
TCTCTCACCTCTTAAATCTTTAACACTGCTATGACTAAGTAGCAAAATTTGCAGTAAATCACCTACAAAAATCCTACCACTGCCTAGCACCGAATGAACCAAACTGTCCTGAACTACCCCACTGACTATTTTACTCACAGTGTGTGACTACTCTTAACCTCATCTATAAATCTACAAACTGTCCATCTCTGTAAACTCTATTGCATCCATACAAACCAAATGGACTACTTATCTCAACCTAAATGCTGCTCCTCCATGTCACTGTATCCAACAATACATCTGGTGACAGTCTGTTCTCAAACTATGTCACCAAAGCATGGAACACCATATGCATCTCTTTAAAAACAGAACAACTCAAACTTTTTAAACAGAAGCTAAAGTCATACCTGCAGAATCTCTGACTGTGCCCCTACATTAATCCTGCAAAAGAACCCTTAGATGAAACAATAATTAGACACTTCTTCCTAACCTTAACCTACTTCCTCCTCATCTCCTTCTCACAACCCTTCTTCTCTATGCTGTCATTTTACTCACACTTTCCAAATCACTTCATCTTTCTTACATTCACCTTTAAAATGTTCTCCCTCCTTCTCCTCCTCCTTCGTATTTTTAATCACATCAAGTCTTTTTCTCTCAGTCAGTCTTCAATTTACTGTACCAGCTGCTAACTAGCAAAAAAAAAAGCAAAATCAAACAAAAAAACTTAAAGCATAAAAGATGTTGATTTTATGACACTCTGTATTATGAAACTGTTTACTGAATGCTACTGGTCCACTGAAATTTATGTCTATATATTGAATTGCGTATATCTTCTTCTTTGCTCAATAAATTGATCTGTATCCGTGCCTTATTGTACTATCTGCAATGACTCCATTACTATGCAGACTTTTAAAAATTCTATTGAATGACTTTTTCTATACAATGTACAAACATTTACAAAATGCCTATATTCACTAGACTGTGTTTACATTTGTAAGATGCGCAACGAAATATAAAGTCAACTGAGGATAAACGGTGACCAAAATATAAAAGAAGTAATAAGCACAAAATGAAAATGGGCAAAGAAATACAGCTGGAAAAACTAGGTTGCATCAGCAGAGGAACTGTGTATGCAAAAGAATAGTAAAACGAGAATAACTTTTATTAATTCAGGTAAGTGCATTCACATTGTAAATGTTTCATCAGACCATATAATTACAATAAATTAAACTTCTCTTAAACATAATTGTCACTTCAATTCAAATCTTTGTTAACCAATGAAATACAAAACTTCAATAGTCACTAAGCAACTAAGTATCAAGTAGACCATCCCCCGGATTCTCGATGCCCTGCACGGCGTGCATGATTAGTGCAGGAGCCCTAGCAGGCAATATGTCTGCCGTGCAATCCAAGAACAGCCTGCAGGGGCGTGCATGAGAGCTCCTACACTAATCATGCACGGACTAAGCCTTGGTATGCAAATCACCTCATTTGCAGGAGAAATTCATGCAAATGAGGTGATTTTGCAATTCAGGAAGCTTGCGATAGTCGGTGCAAGACAAGTGCTATCTGCAGAAATTTACTTGTTAGTAACCGAGTACATTTCTGCAAAATCCGAAACGGAGCTATGACAGCTCCAAATAAAGGCTGCATATCATTGAGGAAGCATGCCAATGGCCAAGTATAAGGCCATTGGCATTGCAAACAATAAAAGAAAAAAAAAAACATTTTTTTTCGCTGATCTCGGCTGTTTAAGCATAGGGCAGCGGCACGCAAATGGGATCAGGGGGAAAATAATAAAATAAATCTAAATTAAGCATTTGATCAGTATTCTACCATGCAAGTCATTGGCAGGCAGAAGACAACATAGCCAGTGAGTAATGGTTGCCAAGAGGGGAGGATCAGTGTGAGACATGTAACTATGCATTAGCAGGCAATCCTATGCAAATGATGGGAAGGATACTGAATCCCAGTTTTCCCCAGCATGTGAGGCAGGTCCCAACAGTGTAAGAGTATGAATAGCTGGGTGCAAGACTAAGATATAGGTGACATCAAGGGGGGGTGTCAGGCATATACTGTAAGTGGACTGGAGCCCTGTGGCTCGGGATTGCTCCTAACTTAGCATAGCTAAGCTAGGGGGTGTGTCTAAACCCGCCTAGCACTCTTCACAAATCCTAAGCGGGTTTGTGTGCCGCGTACCAGGTTTTAACGAAAAAAAAAAAAGTAAACCAGGAAATAGCAGCTCTGTGCACATTTGAGCACTCTGTTTGCACAGTGTGCCCCTGGCTTCAAACAGGAAGGCAATGGGAAGGGAAAACAGCAGTAGGAAGGTAATCAAAGAGAATTAGCTTAGGTGGCAGGTGAAATGTATCAGAATCAGCCAGTTACACAGGCTGCAGACCAGCCCAGCCCAGAACACTACTATAAACTAAGCAAACACCTTCCCCTCTGGTTTTTCCCACACTACACCACCAGTGTATACAAGCGGGGAAATTTTAACAAACAAACCTACAAAATGAAAAGGGCTGCAGCAGGCAACATAGAACAACATGTGCAAAAGGCTGAGAGTGGTGAGGATGTGAATGCTGCCAAACAACCCTCAGTGAGGAGACGGAGAAGAGTGTACAGACCCAGGGTAACCTACCAGGGGCTACATGAGCTGGAGATAATGGAGTGCTATATGGTGGACAGAGACCTCCTACAGCAAATTGTTGAGCTGTGCCAGCCAAACCTGACACATCAAACTCACCGAGAGGAACCCATCCCAGTAGATACCAAGGTATGTGTAGGCCTAGGTATACTAGCCACAGGTACCTCTCAAAGCACAACTGGGGATATCATGGGGATCTCACAGGCATCAGCTTCCAGAGTATTCCACCAGTTCCTGGATGCCATGTCAGCACATGCCAGTAAGCATGTATATTTCCTCAACACACGTGAGGTGTTGACCAGCAGTATGCATCTCTTCCACCAAATAGCAGAATACCCTGGGGTAGTGAGTGCTATAGACTGCATGCATATATGCATCAAAGCACCACTCGGTGAGCAGGGTAGGGCCTACCTCAACCTCTGGGGCATCCCCTCCATCAACTGCCAGGTCATATGTGATTCCCAGGGCATTATAATGAATGTGTGTGGTGGCTGCCCTGGAAGCTATGAAGATTCACACATACAGCATCTGACACAGCTGTACCAGAGATTTGCCATTGTGGACATCCCCTATGGTCACCTAGTGGGGGATGCTGGGTACACACTGGAACCATGGCTGATGACACCCATCAGAAATGCACACACACCTGAACAACAACGCCATAATGAGGCACATGCACAGGCCAGACATATAATAGAGCATGTGTTTGGGATACTCAGGTCATGGTTCTGGTGTCTCGACACAGCCGGTGGAGCCTTGCAGTATTCACCAGCTACATGTACCCAAATTGTTATGGTATGTGCTATGCTGCGCAATATGATCCTAGGGAAACAGCTGCAGCAGGAATTGCATGGGGCAGGGCCACACAGCCACCCCACAAATGCCAAGGCGTGCACAGGCACAGAGTGACTCAGAGGAGGAACAACCTGATCCTGCCCCAGTAGGGCAGAAGGAGGTGTACCCAGTATGCCCTGGCCTTGGCAAAGAGGCAATGCATAGCACATGCACTGACACAGTAGGGACCCAGGCAATGACACCTCTCTCTGACTCGCACATGCAGTAAAAGGGATGCCAAACATGACACTACCTGTGCTCAACCATGTATAGGGAGTGTACTATGTGCTTATGACATAGGCAGCCCTCCAGCACCATCCTCAAGTCTGGCACACCCTCAAGGTAAGTCAATCAACCTACCAATTGCCAAATGGAGTAGAATGTGTTGTTACCTGTAGCTATGGAATGAAAATGAGCATGCAAGGAAATTGGGTGGACAAATGTTATGGCAGCAGACAGTAGACACCCATAGTGGCACCATGACATCTGTAACATATACTGGAGTCACCATAGTAGCCAGTACAACACAGGGTGACAAAACCCACTGCAGGAAATGGGCTGAGCAACATGTGTGTCCATAAGACCCACACATGCCAGTCAGGAAGGTTCACATACCCAACAACAGTCTCAGCCAGCAGGACAGGTGTAGACAAACCCAAACGGAGCCTGTGCCATGTTCCCAGAATGATGGCTATGGTTAACCTCCCCCCCGGCCTACACAGACAGACCACAGCAGGGCAGGCAGTGGGATGTTAGTTCTGAAGGGTAGGAGGTCAGACAATAATATGTAGGGCAACCAAAACCACGATCTGTAGTACACTAGTATGCCTCTAGTCAGCATGATAGTTAGCAATACAGAATAAAATGGAGTACCTGACATACCAGTACAGTCATAGCAAATGTGTACAAGTGTCACATGTGCCCCTCATCCTACATAGTAATGTAATAACAGTCAGATGAGCCCCCACCATTCCTGTGTAGAAATGTCGAAACAGTCATGTGTGCCCCTCCGCTATGCAGAAATGTAGTAACAGTCAAAACCAAATGATCGATGGATACCCTGCAGAGACAGCATGCTACCTGTTGATGTACAACACAAAGGTCACCACTGCACAAACTACCTGGACATGATCCACACATTTAATACAGACGGCCATACTGGGCATGCTCACACACTTAGAGAAATGAAGGCAATGTCAGTCAACATACTGAAAGGTCACTGGGCATGCTCACAAACTTAAAAACATGAAGGCCATGACTGCAAACACCAGTGGACCAGACATATCTGGCTGTTGCAGTTGTTAGTGCGGACACTCATCAGTATGTACCACTCTTGCCTTGCACACACAGTGGATAGGAATACAGACATGTATGTCAGGACAACACACTATAATAAGCCAAAGGTAGCTGTACATAGATGTGTGGAAGAGGGTGACTGTGACAAGGAGCCATCTAGGCATGTCCCACCCAGCACACAGCCAGAGGGCCCCAAACACATGAGGTGCAGATGTCACTCACTGCAGATACTAGCCACCAGTATCCGTCAGCATTACAGACTATGTGGTGCACGTGCACCATGACTGTACAAGGAAGTAGTCATCTAGCAGCTGTATACACGTACCTGTGACATATGACCCCATGTGTGCCTGCATGTGGCGTGTCAACCCCTAGATGAATGAGTTATGGCCCATGCACACACCACCACCCCCATAGCCCTACTATGACAAGCCTGCTGAGATCATCTAATGTGAAATACACCTTTGAGAGGGTAGCAGCTCTGAAATCTCCATAGCGCATCCTGTAACTGAGTACTGATGTAGGGTGATAAAGTACTTAGATAGGAGTTCTAACCCCAGACTTGGCAACTGTGAGTGTGTGTGTTTGTGTGCGTGTCTGTCTGACTGTGTAAAGAGCAATGCTTTTTAGGGTACTCACACATCTTACAATTCATATACTCAACTTTGCCAAGGCTGCTGATGTCACCAACCTAGAAATACACCTCTGGGAAGGTTATAGCCCAGTAATCTCCGTAGCGTGTCCTGTAACTGCGTACTGCTGTGGTGTGATAAAGTACTTAGATAGGAGTTCTAACCCCAGACTTGATAACTGTGCATGTGTGTGCCTGACTGTGTAGAGACCAATGTTATTTAGGGTACTCACACACCTTACAATTCATATATTCAACTTTGGTAAGGCTGCTGATGTCATCCATTGTGATATACAACTTTGGGGAAGACGTACTCCAGTAATCTCTGTAGCACGTGCTATAACTGAGTAGTGCTGTAGTGTAATAAACTAGTTAGGTAGGAGTTCTATCCCCAGACACTGTAAGTATGCATGTTTGTGTGTGTTCCTTTGTCAGAGTAGGGAGCAATGTTTTTGAGGCCATTCACAGGCACTACAGCCTCCATTGCCCTACTTTGGCATGTCTGCTGACATCATCAACTGTGAAATACACCTTTGAGGTAACAATAACCCAGTCATCTCTGTGGCATATTCTATAACTATGTAATGCTGTAGTGTAATAAACTCATTAGGTAATAGTTCTATTCCCAGACATTGCAAGTGTGAATGTTTGTGTGTGTTCCTTTGTCAGAATAGGGAGCGATGTTTTTGAAGCCATTCACAGGCACTACAACCTCCATTGCCCTACTTTGGCATGTCTGCTGACATGATCAACTGTGAAAAACACCGTTGGGGTAAAAATATCCCAGTAAACTGCATAACACATGGTATAACTGCGTAATGGTGTAGTTTGATAAAGTAGTTAGGTAGGTGTTTTAACCCCAGACATGGCAAGTGTGTGTCTGACTGTGTAGAGAGCAGTGCTTTTTAGGGTACTCAAACTCCTTACAACTCATATAATCAACTTTGACAAGGCTGCTGATGTTACCAACCTAGAAATACACCTCTGGGAAGGTTGTAGCCCAGTAATCTCTGTAGTGTGTCCTGTAGCTCTGTACTGCTGTAGTGTGATAAAATAGGTAGGTGTTCTAACCTCAAACATGGCAATTGTGTGTGTGTGTGTGTGTGTGTGTGTGTGTGTGTGTGTGTGTGTGTGTGTGTGTGTATCTGTCTGTCTGTCTGTCTCTGACTGTGTAGAAAGCAATGCTTTTTAGGGTACACACTCTCCTTACAATTCATATACTCAACTTTGCCAAGGCCGCTGATGTCACCAACCTAGAAATACACCTCTGGAAAATTGTAGCCCAATATTGTAGCCCAATATTGAAAGTGAAATATTTTCTGCTTAAAAACCTCAGCTTTGGCCGGCTAAGAACTTGCTATATTCAACTGGACGTATAAGAGAATTTAAGTACCTTTATCTGCTCTTTTTTTTCAAAAAAATACAGTATTTAAATTGATTTTAACTGTGTGGAAGGAATATTAACTGAACTGGAAGTTTTCACTCTGCTCTTCAGTTAGTCTCACCCACCCTCCCTGTTTTTGTTTTGGTGTTAATCTTAGTGGCCTTGCAACTGCCCGCCCCTCTTGTAAATTTGTGTTTGGATACTCCTTCTGGGCCCATCTCATTTGCTCACTCAACTGAGTGCAGTGAGATCATATTCAGATTTCAGGCACTCCTACTGTGTACAAAGAGAGCATCTGGGAAAAAAAAAAAAAAAATTTAAGCTTGTTTCCTGCCTTTCCTGTTAAGTGGTATAGACCATTTGTAGGCTTCTGAGCCCCCAAGCCCTTCTGTGTTGGAGGGAAGCCTTCTAGCTTAGTTTTTTTTTCTTATAACTAGCCAGTTTTCTAGTTTCAGCACTCAAATCTGTTTCTTTGATCTCAGCATTTGTTCAGAAAAAAAAATGTCATCTGCTTTTACTGTACTTGTGTTTCTACCTACTTTTTTTACTTTTGCATCATCTTAAAAGTACTCAATTGTATTTATTACTGCTTGGTGTAACTCATTCTAAGCCTTTTGGTTTAAACACATGGGCTTCGGACCAGTTGTTTTGCACTGAGAGGGTTTGTGGTCTGCACTGTAGTGGCAGAACAGGTAGCTTACATCCTTCTAGGTTGGGAACTGCTGATTGAGGGCTCAGTGTCTGTTATTCTAAAAGTGTATTAATTCTGGTTTAAGCACTTGGGCTTTCAGGCCAGTTATTTTACATTAAGAGGGTTCGTGGTCTGCACTCTTGTGGGAGGAGAGGCTGGACTCTGCCCTTCTGAGCTGGGAATTTCTGGTTGAAGGCTTATAGTGCATGCATATCTGAACTGCTTCTTACTGAAGTTGATGCGCCTTGTTTGCTGTGGCATAGACTGGATTCGGGCCTGCTGGATCTAGCTTTGTTTGTGTAACTTGAGCACTAATCCAGGCATTCTCTAAAGTATTCAGTTGTATTTATTACTGCTTGGTAGTAACTTGATTAAAGTGTAGCTATCATTCTAAGTCTTTTGGATTAAGCACTTGGGCTTCAGACCAGTTGTTTTACATTAGGAAGGTTTGTGGCATGCACTGTGGTGGCAGGACAGGTAGCTTTCATCCTTCTAAGTTGGGAACTGCTGATTGAGAGCCCAGTGTCTGTTATTCTAAAAGTGTATTAGTTCTGGTTTAAGCACTTGGGCTTCAGGCCAGTTATTTTACATTAAGAAGGTTTGTGGTCTGCACTCTTGTGGGAGAAGAGGCTGGACTCTGCCCTTCTGAGCTGGGAATTTCTGGTTAAAGGTTTATAGTGCCTGAATATTTGAACTGTATCTTACTGAAATTGGTACACCTTGTTTGCTGTAGCATAGACTAGATCCAGGCCTGCTGAATCTAGCTTTGTTTATATGCTTGTTGTTTGTTTGCTTGTTATTTCCCTGGAACGCTAATTCCACCTAATACTCGGCTTCTCAGCGCTTCTGTGGATCACTAGTGACATCTGCATTGCTTACTGTACTTATTTCCTTGTTTCACTTGAAAGAAAGTTACTGTTTGTCATTTTTGCATTTAAGTTACCTGTAACACATTGCACTTAAGTTACCTGGCACTTGCTCACTAAAGCAATTATACAAGTCAGCACTAAAAATTAAAAGCACTACACCCTCACTCCCCAGTGGCCCTGGTTTTCAATTATTAAGGAATTCCCAATATTATTCTAGCATGTCCAAAGGTCAGTTGTCAATCTCCTCTCTGGTCCAGCTGGTGAATCTGGGAATCTTGAGGCAATGTTACAACTGCCTCATGTACACAGACAACCCTCTCCTCCTCCCAACAAATTCCAACACATGTGAGAGATGCAACCATATAGCCAAACTGGAGGCTAAGCTCTCTCAACTCAGTACTGGCATAACCAGTCAGGAGGAGAAGGAAACCACACTCACTACAATTCCAGTCTCACATAGACCTACCACGACAGCAAACCAAACACATAATCACACAAAAACATACTCAGAGGCTCTAAATAAAGATCTGCGAAGCAGCAGAGACCTCCAAAGCAGACACTCAAGCAGCCGCTACCCCAAAACAAAACACGTGCAACACATATCTCACAAAGCCAGTGTGCCAAACAGTCACAGCTCTTAAGACTAAACAACACACCTGATACACTTGTAATAGGTGACTCTATTGTCAGGCACACTGACGTCCCGCTCACCAGGCTGAACAAGGAGAGGGTCACGGTGAGCAGCCTGTCGGGCGCTAGGATCCGCCACATAACACAAGCACTCAGGTCACTCCAAGGCAAGTACAAATATGACTCAGTCATTGTCCATGCTGGTGTGAATGACCTGAGATGTACCTCCCTGGACTACATGAAAAGAGACATAAAGGAGCTCTCTGAGCATGTAGCCCAGGCCGGTATGACCCTGACCTTGAGTAGCATCTTACCCTCACCAAGAATGATGCCACAATATGAAGACAAGATGATCAATTTCAACAATTGGCTTAAGTACTGGTGTCATTCAAAGGGGATCCAATGCCTGTCAGCTTGGGATGATATGCTTGACAAGCCATGATGCTTCGCTAGGGACAGCTTGCACCTGTCACCCCTGGGCTTTCGGATATTGGCAAAGGCTCTTGCTACCCCCATAGTGCCTTTTTAGGCAAGGCTCAAAAGACAAACCCACCTCCATAGGTATCACAAGGGATAAGAAACTAAGAGTAATGCTACTCAACATCAGAAGTCTAAACCTCAAGATGCACGCACTCAAAACTCTCCTTAGCATGGAGAACATCGATATCTGTGCAGTAACAGAAACCTGGTTCAGGGCTCCTGAGAGCACCCCAGCACTACCAGGTTATACCTCATACCATGCTTTTCGGCCCCAAAACTTGGACCGAACACAAAAGGAGGGGGAGTATCGATATTCATACCCACACCTCCAGGTTGGTGGCAAAGCACGAAGCATCAGAGACTATCCATGTGCAACTAACAGTGGGTAAAACTGCCTTCCAGTTTATAGCCTGCTACAGACCACCCTCCCAAACCCAGTAACCCCACTCGGCCTTCCTGAGAACACTGGAAAATATGAAGGTCTCTCCAAACACCATTATATTGGGCGACTTCAACTACCCAAACATAGACTGGGAGCATTACTCTAGCTTCAACACCCTAGCCCAAAGGTTCCTAGAATTTATAAACTCAAATGCTATGGAACAACTTGTTACCACTCCCACAAGATGGGAAAACATACTGGACCTGATCATCACCAACATGGGGACTCTATGCTCCAGACCAGAAGTGTATCCTCACTGGTAAGATCAGACCATAAACTAATCTCACTGGATATTCACATCCCGACCCCACCCCCTGCCCAGAAAACCACAGTGAAAAACTTCTCTAAAGCAAATTTCTGAGGTGGAATCCTTCAAAGCCCCCGGGCCTGAGGAAAATACGGCCCAGACCACAGAATCCTTTATTTCACACTCCTCAAAACTGAGGTGGAATCCTTCAAAGCCCCCGGGCCTGAGGAAAATACGGCCCAGACCGCAGAATCCTTTATAAACGCATTCTATGAACACCTTCAGGAATGCATGGATCATGCGATCCCAAATAAAACCAAGACCCGATCCTCCAAAGGCAGACGTCCTGTCTGGTGGACCCCAGCCATAAACAAACAATACAATAGAAGGAGGAAGCTACTAAATGATAGAGCAAAATCCCAAAAAGGGAAGGCATCACTGATCAGTATAAGCAAAAAACTACGGGCACACATAAAATTGTCTAAGGCCAGCTTCGAGAGAAAAATTGCACAGGACACTAAGGATAATCACAAGGCTTTCTTTAGTTATGTTAGGAACCTGGGTGGTAATTCCCAGATATGCTCAGAATTAGTCCAAAATGACAAAAAATACACAGAACCCACAGACATTGCCAACATCCTAGCTGACAGGTTCAGCGCAAACTTCTCTCCCCCCACCCCACCAAAGGGCAAATATCTATCCCAGCAGAGTGCTGCCCCTGACATCTCAGATGCTCAGGTAAGAGCCACCCTCCAAAGCAAAAACACAGCATCAATGGGACCAGATGGTGTCCTGGGCTGCGTCCTACATGAACTCCAAGAAGAGCTAAACCCAAACATAAAACTACTGTTCAATCTCAGCCTTACTACAGGATATGTGCCCAAAGAATGGCGTACAGCAACAGTGGTCCCTCTCCATAAAGGTGGTGCCTGAACGGATCCTGGAAACTATCGCCCCATAAGCCTGACTAGCTTGGTCTGCAAAGCTATGGAAAGGATCATCATGGACCTCATAAATAAATATATTGGGGACCTACAAACACTGGATCCTACCCAGTTCGGCTTTGTTAAGGGCAGATCCTGCCTCTTAAACCTGGTTGATTTCTTTGAAACAGTCACCAAGGCCATTGACGAGGGGAAGGTGGTCCACACAGCCTACCTGGACCTCGCAAAAGCCTTCGATACAATACCCCACTCGGGCATTATAGATAAGCTCACCAGCTTAAATATAAACCCCTATGTCACTGGATGGATTGCAAACTGGCTCAAGGACAGAACCCACATGGTTAGAATTGCTGGAGCCATGTCAGACCCAAACCAGTTACACGTGGTGTCCCACAAGGCTCATTCCTGGGACCTCTCTTGTTGTATATATTTCGGAGGTACAGGCCAACACGAAGGACTGTGGCTGACCAAGTTCGCAGATGACTGCAAACTGGGCGCCATAATCGACTCTCCAGCCGACACAAGCATCCTCCAAAAGGGCCTCATAGAAACAGACAACTGGTGCCAGAGCCATGGCCTCAAGCTAAATGCCAAAAGTGTATAGTCATCCCCTTTGGCAAAACAAAGTGCCCACAAATTACCACATAGGTGGTAATCCATTAAGTACAAAGAAGTAATTAGGGACCTGGGGACCCAAGTTGATAGCAATCTCTCATTTGACAACCACGTGGCCAAAGTGGTTAGAAAAACATTTTATATAGCCCACCTAATCATGAAGGGATTCACATCTAGATCGGGGAGGTCATTGTGCCTCTTTACTCATCCCTCATCAGGCCCATAATTGAGTACAATGCCCTTTGGGATGTACCTTACCAGACACCTGCAGCAACTGGAAAGACCCCAAAAGTACTTCACCAAGAGGATCAAAGGGCTCAAACAGATGCCATATGCTGCTCGGTTAAAGAAACTCCAGCTCTACTCAGTGGCATACCGCCTGTTCAGAGGCGATCTGTGCCTGACGTATAAAGCCATGTCCAACCCGGAATTAATGGACATGCTGCACCTCAGAAAATCCAAATCCCATCGAGCTACGCGCTCGAGAGACTTGAACCTCAGCACTAAAATAAATAGGACATGCTAGAGGGACAGATTCATAACCCAGAGGCTCCCTTCACTCTGGAATAAAATCCCAGTCCAGGTTAGGCAGAGTCCCTCATTGACTCTCTTCAAGAGGAATCTTGATGAGTGGATGGGAGATCGTAGGTTTACCCCGGGTATCACTTCTGTGTCACTGTTAGACAGAGGCACAGACAGTATACTAACCTCGAAAAAGGGCATAGCAAAATAAATTTAAAATGGGTGGCGAAAGCCAAACACATTCTGGCTAGGCTTATAAATGCCCTAGGGCAGATAGCCTAGTATGAACCTATGAATAGTCTCTGTAGTGCATCCTGTAACTGCGTACTGCTGTAGTGTGATAAAGTAGTTAGGTAGTTGTTATAACCCCAGACATGGCAATCGTGTGTGTGTGTGTGTGTGTGTGTGTGTGTGTGTGTGTGTGTGTGTGTGTGTGTGTGTGTGTGTGTGTGTGTGTGTGTGTATGTGTATGTCTCTGACTGTGTAGAGGGCAATGCTTTTTAGAGTACTCACACTCTTTACAATTCATATACTCAACTTTGTCATGGCTGCTGATGTCATCAACCTAGAAATACACCTCTGGGAAGGTTGTAGCCCAGTAACCCGTGTAGCGTATCCCGTAACTGCGTACTGCTGGAGTGTGGCAGTTCTGGATGTTTTGTGTGTGTTCCAATGTCTGTGTATGGAGCAATGCAGTATAGGCTAATAACACACAGTACATTTGAAATGCCCTACTTTGGTAATCCTGCTGATGTCATCCATTGTGGAATACACCTTTGGGGAAGGAATACTCCAGTAATGTCAGTGGCGCTTACTATAACTGCGTAGTGCTGTAGTGTAATAAACTATTTAGGTATGGGTTCTACTCCAAGACATGACAGGTGTGTCGGTGTGTTTGTAACCCATATCCTGTGTAGAGGTGGCTGTGAGTGTGTGACACGCGTGGCCAATGTGGAGTGGATTTTGCATATTTCTTATATGGTGGCCCTACTATATATCACAATGTGAACCGTACTGGGATAAGAGATGTAAAATAGCTGAGAGGCTGGGGTACAAAGCCATACCCATACACGTGACATCAAGGCCAGGCAATGACAGTTAGCAACCCCAGTACTACCCAGATCACACACTCTACCCATGTGTCATACACACGCATGACTAGGCAACATCCAATATGTGGGTAGTACACTGCATATTGGCCACCAATAGTGACTATGGAGTGATAGCAGTGGGCTACAGAGGCCATGCCACCTTGCTCATCTGTCCAATATGCACGTACAGGGAGACAGTTCACCTCCCCCATGTTCCCCAATGGGCACCTGCACCACCTGTGGTGTCTTCACATGTGACCTACAAAGGACATACCATGCCTCACAACATGCCCGATATGGACAGATGCCACTGACACCAAGGAATGCTGTTAGCATGCTATCAATGTAGGTGCTGGGTAAACTTGCTGCCCATTACCAGTAACTGCCACAGGTGGGCAAGACTGGCACATCTGATGATAATCCATGGTCACAACATGGGCCAGACACCCCAGGTACAGTTCTTCATGTCACCATACATGCATGTGGCAGGTGAGCACATCCATGTCATGGACTAAGGAACACATACATGGCAGGCAATGCACAGCATTGGCCACACACAACAGTCACCCAGGTGACTGGATGGGGGATACAATACCCACCTGTGTGAGAAAATGCAGAAACTACAGCCCTGAGCCACAATGCAGACCATTGTCATGTGGCTTGATGCCAGAGTAAACCCATCACCCACCCTTGTATAGCCTGTTGGCACAGTTGACCACCACACACCTGTGCAGACATGCACCCATGCATGTCAGTACTGGCACCCAGTGTGTTTGTGTGTATGTTGTATGGTGTGTATGGCCACAACCCCCATGGGCATACTGTAACATGCTGTCCAATGTTTGACACCTCCTCATAATCTTTACCCTTATGACCTTCGTATGACCCATGTGGTGCATGTGATACCTGCACAGTGATGTGTTGTGGCAATCCCACTACTGATGACTTGTACTCCTGGCCCTGCCAAGTGTGTAAATGTGTATGCGTCCCTGTGAGACTGTGGCTGTGTTGAAGCTGGCACCTGTTCATGCAGACAGGCACATGTACATCACCTACCTTATATGTACCGTATCCTTGTTGCAGATGTCACTCACCATCACATATATATCCTGAGTGCTTCACAACAGGTAACCCATGTGGTGCATCTAATAACTGCACCTAACTGTGATAGAACTACATAGTTGTCGGGGGTTTGATACCCTATGCTGGTAGGTGTGACACAAACATGCTACAGTTTTACTCTTCTACCCCTCCCTGACAGGTATTTGCCTCTGTCTGCCTCCACCACCCCCCTCTCTGGTGGATGTATAGACCCACACCTGCAATGCTTGGGCAGCAGTATGTGTATTTTAAGTGATGCTTATGATCAGCTGATGGCCTCTGCACGAATTGCAGCCCTTCCCTAGCTGATTGCATGTAAGACAGCTGCGGTAACATTCCCATAGCCAACTGCATGGAAATGCATGCAAATATCTAGGAACATCATGGTGGTGTTGGCCCTTGTCTGTCACTGTGAGCAGGAACTAGATCTGTTGTTTGGCAAACGGCATCTCAGATGGATTAGGGATTTATCTCTAATAACATACACTGTGGAAAGAGGGCAACAAACAGGAGGGGGATCTGCCTGACCTGACTACAGACTGCAAGTGCTGCTATACTGCATTTGGAGTAATGTTGGTTTAACAGTGTTTGTCTGGATATGGCTGCCGTACATGTTGCAATTCCTGCCATAGCAGTTCCATGTTTATATGGTATCCCCATCTGCAGGGTCATCTGCAGACTGGCCAGTGTTTTGCATTTGGTTTCATGTGTTGGCCATGGAGAATCTATCTGTGGACTGCAGAAGGTAGTGTGAGGACTGCAGTCTGTAGATGGGGAAGGCCATGACAGTTGCTAACTTCATATTCCTCATAGGACATATGTTGCAACAAACCCTGTTACAACAGTATATGTATGAGGGTATCACAGCAACATGTCAATATTGGCCCTGTGTATGTGAATCCAGCCACACCTCTGTCAACCTTTGTGCATATATCGTGCATGAAGTCGTGCATATGTGCCATGCACCATAATTAGTGTCATCATATCTGATAACAAGCCAGTGATATATCAGACTGCTACATGTTATATACAGTAGGGGTTATATTTCATGACATAACCTGGACATTCTGTGGGTGATTGTACAGTACTGAGGTCTGCGTACTTATGTTGAATGTCGGCAGTGTGTGTATTGTTAATATGTACTTTAGCCTGTGTACAGACTGTGGTAGATGTCATTGTTCTAGCTCCCCTCCTATCTGATGTTACATGCTGCCCCACTGCATGGTACTGTATTGGTGTACATGTTCATACGGCCATACACACACATGTCTCTCTCTCTCTCTCTCTCTATATATATATATATATATATATATATATATATATATATATATATATATACACATATATATATATATATTCATGTCGTATATAGATATGTTGCATCTGTTTACAGATTAATATAGTTCCACACATACATTTAGATGATGGTATACATTCTCTGTACTGTTACATTACTAGACTGGATGATATGTTTGTGAAAACATCAGGGTTATACATATCTGCCATGGCTTAGTGGTAAATCACTTTGTGGATGGTTTGCAGGGTCCTTGGTACTAACCTTCAGGAGCTGTTTGTTTTGTTGCTGGGCAGAACATGGCCCATTAGATACAGACAGCTTAAGGCAATTTGTAGCAATTGTAAGTGAGTCTGCACGGCGGTAAACACTGCCTACACAGGTTAAGCAATATAGAAGCTAACTGACTGTAAGTTACTGTAACCAGCAGTTGGCTGTGCTTAGCTCTGCGCAAACTTGTGCAAACCCACTTACAACTGCTTTAAAGTGCCTTAATCACTCTGTATCCAATGGCCCATGTTCGGACTAGCAACAAAATGAACAGCTCCTGCAGGGCTCGAAACCAGGACCCTGCACACCATACAGTAATTTACCACTAAGCCATGGCAGACTTGCATTATCATGATGTTTTCACAAACATATCATCCAGCCCAGGTATTCAACACTACGGGGAATGTATTCCACAATGTAGATGGATATGTGTGTGTGTGTGTGTGTGTGTGTGTGTGTGTGTGTGTGTGTGTGTGTGTGTGTGTGTGTGTGTGTATATATATATATATATATATATATATATATATATTTAAATGGATATAACATATCTATATATGTAGATAAAGATATAAGAATATATACCAATATATACATATATACATAGATACACATAAATCTATAGATATATATGTATACATCCATATGTCCACATATATACAGCAATAAATACATATATATATATATATATATATATATATATATATATATATAAGTGTAAGTGTATATATGGTTCGCCTTTCAAAGCAAGAAAATTATTTCTTCGAAAGCTGGATGGTCGAAAGTAGGTTTTCAACACTGCACAATCTTGGAAAAGATGCTTTGCATGTGCAATGAATGAATGAATGTCACTATGCATTCACTCACTGCAGATTCTGCATTTTGTGTGCGGATTGCACTATAGTGGGGATAGGGAAAATGCCCCTTTCCCCACCATAGTGCAATCTTGGAGTTAGAATATTAATGTAGGTGGGTGGGGAGGTGCAGGGGTGCTTGCTCCCCTGCATTATGATATGTATTCCAACTTGTAGTTTGAAAATCAGTGAATCTCCTTTTCCATTTGCTGAGTTTTGAACTTCGGTGCAGTTCGAAATGACTGATTCCTCCTTTCGGTTCGCAGAAAAGGCTGTGTAGAGAAATGATTGTCTCTCTTTTAAAGTTAAACCCATATATATTTATATAGGTATATATGGACATACATCTGTAGATTAAATTGCGAACATAACCAAAACATATATGTCCACATGCACCATTAATGGCTTTGACAGACCCAAACAACATACGTCTGGCACAGATAGGTATCCCCCCCATAGCCAAACATGTCTGGCCTGCAATACACTACCAACCTTAGCAGATCCCATAACCAGGGCCTAACGTAACAAGGGCAATACATGTTAACAGTACTCCATACCACCTGTAGGATGTCAGGCTGGCATTACTAACATATCATGCAGTACAGTCAAGTGAAGTGTCATGCTTGGAGGAACCCCCTGGGCAGGCACAGTAAGTAGGTGGGATCCCTCATACGATCCAACAGGCCTACACCTGACAATGGATTCACCAATGTTGGCATGGACAACTACAAATCCACCATGTCAACTGGGAACTACCACCCAGTAGCCTGATCAGCCTGGTCTGCAGGGACATGGAACATATCAACAATGAACCCATGAGCAATATCACTGGGAATCTTTAAACCCTGGACCCCGCCAATGTTGGACTTGACAAAGGCAAAGAATACAACCTGAACCTGGCATACCTCCTTGACGCAATCATGACAGGTGTAGATGAGGGTTAGGAGGTGCACACAGCCTATGTAGATCATAGCAGGCTTTTGTACACCATCCCGCATGAAGGAATGTGTGTAGATGTTAAGGGATCTATCCCCATTCACAGAATATGTTTCCCTCAGGACTGCTTGGCAAATGCCAACATTCCACAGGTGCCATCCCATGGACATACAGTCTTAGACAGGTCATAGATGCGTTAATACCCTCCTCCACACTGTAGAGGTGTGCAGTAATACTGGGGTTGCTATAACTCACTGGGTGTGGCTGTTGTGGACACATCCACCATCATTGCAGTTACTGTTACATCTATCCTCCCACATAGCTGTCTGTAATACTGCACAGTGTCTGTTATCAGGTTGGTTAGATGTTGTATACACAATTCAGAGGAGTAGAGCACCTCACACCCTCCTAAGGGTAGGGCTATGCCACTGGCATTGGCACACCCATGTTACTGAAGTGAGAAACACAGTAGTGTGGGGAAAGGGATATACATCCTGCTGTTGGCATGTTCAATGTCATTCAAATAGCAGACTGCATATATACCAATGTATGGTTATGCCTATCCTGTCTTGGTGGGATTACATGAGCAACAGATGTGTTACCTGCATGGGGACATACCTCCATCTGTACAGTCTTGTATCTGTACTGCATCCATACCAAAGGCTCTGTGTGTTGTACCCAGCCATGGCATGTGTACCACCCACTACACTTACTGGTGTCCACTGTAGAAGGCCTGCTGACACCACTACACCCATCAGCCATGTGGCACATGGACAATCACAACGCAATCAGAATGGATAATGGTGAAAACAATACAACATTGTTATTTACAGCTATAATGCATCATGACTGCACAGCTACACCTTCCAGGATGTTAGCATTTGACTTTACTGCTGACAACATGCTACACAGCAATACATTGCTACACTGTTGTACTGTCACCCTCTGCATCAGCACCATGTTAGCCTGTCCCTGCATCGATGATACGGATGACAGGATGAGTCACAGGTATCATCATATGCACAGGGTGTGTTGGTAGTTTGCCAGAGGCCTAGGCTGAGCCATGCAATTGACAACATGTGTGTGTGTGTGTGTGTGTGTGTGTGTGTGTGTGTGTGTGTGTGTGTGTGTGTGTGTGTGTGGACCTATCCATATGATAGCCAGAGGATTGGCTGTTAGGTTTTGTCTGTGCACCACACAGGTATTGTCCCAGATACATCAGTGGCATTCTGTCTGTTGAGTGCTATCAGTACATGGCTACATCCATTTGTATTTCGATGTCATACTCCTGCATAAGGGAATGTTGCAACAAATTATGTAACACCAGCAATTTCCATGGTGTGTAACAGCAATAATGCAAATATGGCCCTATGTTCCTGCCTCTGTCCTCCACATATATGCCAGTCTTTGTCCTGCTGTGATACAGACAGGGGTTGTTAGGTACTGGCCTGTCATTATTTACTGCTAGCATTACTGCTATCATCCCAGACATGTCATGGACTCTCACACCAACTGTTGGGCAAAGTCCATATATATGGTGGTAACAGCTGGACAACATATATGTGCCCTTGTACATTCCAGAGGTCAGTGTGTGGTACACAGTGTTCCTTGCCCTTGTACAGCAATTTATGGGGGGTTCAATGCCATAAACCTAGGCTGTGACACCTTTTCAGGGATATAACTGTTAAGACAAGGGTCATTCAGTGTGATAGTGAGATGTTAAGTTAAGCAGTGTTATGTACGAGATACTGTGACATTACCACAAGTGCTACATTTCCCCCTAGGGCTTGACTACAGGGTGTAATTGGAAACTGCTGAACCACATCTGTAATTGTTGATTGTTACTTATCTTGAAGGCAAATTCTGTGTATACTGTTGTACTAACTGAAGGCCTTGGCCTGGACAGCATAGTATGGTATATATCCACATTGCTTGCATCTACTGTTTTGTGTGGGCCTTGCATTCATCTCTGATTAATTATTTCAAAATTTATGTGGTGTAAGTACTGGCATACTTATTGTATAGTACTCAAATAAAGGTTTTCTGAGTATGCATACCTGTGTGTCATGTCATGTCCTTTGAATTGTGGGTGGGTATAAGTTTAATGTAAGTATTTTCATTACAGGTGCCAGTTACAGGGCTTGTTCATAGGTAGGTACTAGGCTATCTGCCCGAGAGTGGCTGAGGGATATACTTTGCACCCAGTACTAACACACTACTTCTACATATGTATGGCAACTAATACCTTTTTTCTGTGTATATGTGTATGTACCTATATATATCTCATATAGCTATATCTATCTATATATATATATATATATATATATATATATATATATATATATATATATATATATATGGATCTATATATATGGATCTATATCGATATGCAAATATATATGTATATATATATATATATATATATATATATACATATGAACATATTTATCTATCTATGTACAATTGATGTTGTATGATTATTTGTGAGTTATGTATATATATATATATATATATATATATATATATATAGCTGTCTATCTGTCTACATTTACAGATATATATCTGTCCATATGTCCATGCAAGTCCGGCTCATATTTTGGCCTGTACCTCATTCTCTTGGTAATTGACATGGATGATCGCAGCATTGAAGTCAGTAACTAGTGCCGACACTTTTGTGTTTCAGACTTCATCTCCTTCTACATATTTGTTCTAATACATATAACTGTGTAACTAGCAACATTTAAGTTTATTGCAGCAGTAGTTGACAAGTATCCCTATTTGTACCCACATTGTGGCAAACCTTGTCCAGACGTCTTGCATTAACAGGTTGTTTGATATGATATTACTACATTTCCTGTACTGTTGACTGATTGTGCTGGATGATATGTTTGTGAAAACATCAGGGTTATGTATATCTGCTATGGTTTAGTTGTAAGTCATTTTGTGTATGGAGTGCAGAGTCCTGGGTTCGAGCCTTGCAGAGGCAGTTTATTTTGTTGCTGGGCAGAACACGGGCCATTAGTTACAGAGTGATTAAGGCACTTTAAAGCAGTTGTAAGCAGGTTTGCGCAGGTTTGCTGAGAGCTAAACACTGACAACTGCCGGTTACAGTTTCTTACAGTCAGTTAGCTTCTATATTGCTTAACCTATGTAGGCAGTGCTTACCCCTGCACAAACAGGCTGAAACCCACTTACTACTGCTTAAAAGTGCCTACTATGTCTTACCCCCACACTAATTTCTTTAAAAGAAAAGAAAAAGGGGTGAAAGGAAAGTGGTGAAAAAGGGGCACAAAAAGGGAAAGACAGTAGGCAAGATAGCTAGGGATGTGGAGGAAGGGTGTAAGGAAGGGTCGATAGCTGCCCATTTCTTTTACAGCAACACCTGTGCATATGCAATGAATTTGGAGGTATATTTGAACACTCCAACTCCTGGGAGAGGGGTGAGGACAACAATAATATGTTGTGATGCCAATTAGACCAGATTACATGTGTCCAGTGGACATGTGTGCAAAATGGACAGCTATGTATGGGACGTGATTGATTTTTGGGAACAGATTGCCCTTTTTTTGTTTTTTTAAGGTGAGAGTGGGATGTTGGGTAAGGAGAGTAGGTGTGCTTGGGGAGGATAAGTTGGGTAGGATGACAGACATGACAGACAAGACAGCATACAGGGGCGGTATATGATACATGTGGGAAGGACACCTTGGATGGGGAGGGGTGTTTGGAAGTCGCAAGCCCATGGGCCCCCAAATGGAAACAGTGGGACTGAGGTCCCCACCCATGGGCAGTCACCACTGCACCTTCATGGCCCCAAAGGTGGCTGTGTAGGAGGGGCAGGCTCACTCTCTAATTGCACCACTCAGCCCTCAAGCTGGCGTAGCCAGTCTTGAAACTCCATATCGAGCTCCCTATGCACCACAGCCTGGACCTGATGATGGGTGACATGTTCCTCTCCGCGACAACTACCTGGGTGGGGGCGAGCCCCATCCATGGCGGTGGCTCCACCCAAAGGTGTCACAGGGCCAATGGAGGAGGAGGTCCCAGGCTGGGCCCCAGACGTGCTGGTGCCCAGTGCCATGGCCAGTTGAGGTGGGACTGGTGGGTCCGCTGGGACCGACCTTCCCATACGAGCTATGTTGTAGCAGGTTTATGACAGATATGGGTTAGTAATAGTCAACAGCATTTGGAATTAGTTATAACAGCATGCATAGGTATTCCCATTAACCCAAAACTGCAGATTTAACACAGTTGCAGAGTAAGCAGAACACATGCATATATGGAACAACAGTGGCCATTGCAACAGCATGCAGGTTTCATTGATGGCAACAAGCCACCAATATGGGTGCATTTTAACATGGCACATGCATAGAAACAAATGTGAATATTTATAAACCATTAGGACATAGGTCCCAACATATGTTTGAAGTGTACACATACCGGTTAAGGTGTGTCATTGTTTTATTTTTGCACATATGGAAGGGGTGAGAAAGAGAGATTTAATTAACAACTAATATATCCTTGTAGTTTTCTCAACATTCTAAGTCACTGCATTGATCTGTCCCTTACATGTATTATTACACTACTCAATGGCCTTATATTGTACACTGGTATGTTTATAGATTATTATATACGTGACCTGTGTCTTACATACAGGCGTGACAAGATGCAAGTGTTAATGCAACATATGTTGAGAATTGCTCTCATATACTTTGGATGAGGTACTAGAATGACAGGTTTGTTTTCATATACATTCTCTGAATATGTACACGTCTATCAGTTATATGTCATTAACAGCTGCCTACATTTCTTGGATCATCACACTGATTTTTAGGGGAACATGGTACCAGGCTGGTGATATGGGCCATTTATCTGGACATGCTGGACAGACTGGAACAGTTGTGGGGTATGAATATTCGTACACCATTCTAATTGAACTTTCTAGCAAATTCTTTGCAGTTGTTGGGTGTAATTATGCATAAACCTTTCTATCTGAACATTGTAACAAAATTTGTACAGTTATGGTCTATGATTATGCATACAACTTAATAGCACTCCCGGAATTCAAACCCCTGCTGTGTGTGACAAATAAAACTACAGTTAACATCACAGTACACTGTGCTATAAGGGAATTGATGTGAAGCTTTCTATTGTTTTCTGTGTAAGTCTCCCTCACTTGTACAATATGACTAACCCCTTGGCACTTTCAACATTGTTATACAGAACTTCATATACATTTTATTTGCATACCACAGTGTGGTAACACTGCTTAATACAGCAGTGCTATGTACAGTATGCAGCAGTTCAACAACATATGACAGAAGAGTAAACAGAAGCACTCCAGGGGTTATACCTTTATTCACAAGATATTACACATTTATTTCTATTGGTACGACACTTTCTAAGGCTCTTATATTTATTTATGACAGTACATGCTGAATGATTGCTAACCTGCATCGCAACACAGCCTTTGCAACCTGGCATCATGGGCTTGCTGGTTCGCAGCCTGCTCATCTGCAGCTGTCAGAGAAATACCATGATATTTAGCCATACCTATCCATAGTATATACAAGCTAGGCAATTATTAACTACTTAGTAGAATGAGTACTTGGTACTGGGGCATTAGGCATCTGCCGTGACTTCTAGATCAACTGTTCTAGTACAACCTCCTCCGCCGCTTCAGGTTAGCATGGTGGTGCCTGACCTGCTCACCAGTCCAGGTGATACCTGTGTCACTGGTGAGGTCATGGGCAAGACTGTCCCAGGCCTCCGTTTTATACTGCGAGCCCTGGTACTGGCCCTGCAGTAGTCTCTGCTCATGCACACCAGCCATTCTGCCTGCAGTAGGAAGCTACAACCAGTTATGGGATCTATTCCCACCTGTGGGGTTTAGATATGGCCAATTACCCACACTTTTCTGTGATTGGCCGGTTTTGAAAAGACTAAGCTATGGGTATACCTGCTTACCTAGGGTTGGCAGTGCTTAAAGAGGTATACCACTAGGCAGATTGAATTGGCTCTCCTACACATTGCTTACAATTACTGAGTTGAGCTGTGCTGCAGTTAGCATTGCTTAATAGTTAATTAGCACTATATTTGCCTTTTGGCAGTGATTTATTATTCATTACATGTTATATATGTGTCTGGTGTCCACGATTCATTTGTACATACACTGTATGGGTTCCTGGAGACTTCTACACTTTACTACAATAACACCTCAGATCTATGCTTACTGCAGTACTCCAGTTCACATAATTATGTTCTGTGGCAGGTTATACATCACACTGTACATATTTTCAGTTCACATGTTTGGTTTGATTTTCCTGTGGTGAGGATTAGTTTGCTGATACCTCATGTGTATGCATTGTTATGATGGCTTAGTGGTTAACTACTGTGTCTGTGGTGTACAGAATCCTGAGTTTGAGCCTTGCAGAAGCTGTTTATTTTGTTGCTGGGCAGAACATGGGCCATTGGGTACAGAGTGATTAAGGCACTTTAAAGCAGTTGTAAGTGGGTGTGCACGTATTTGCGCAGAGCTAAGCAATGATAACCTACGGTTACAGTTTCTTACACTCAGTTAGCTTCTTCTTTGCTTAATCTGTGTAGGCAATGCTTACCCCTGCACAAATGCACTTAAACACGCTTACTAGTCCTTATATATGCTTACTATTGCTTATTTGTGCTTAAACCTGCTTACTAGTGCCTTATTCAACATGACACACAATTCACATGTGCATTTAATGCAGTACTCCAGTTCACATTTAAATGTTATTTAGTAGGTTATACAGCAAAAATTGTAAAAAAAATATTCATATATAGATTTCACATGGAAAATGGTGTGTGCTGCAGAGGGACTCAAACCGGGAATGCCTGCTTGTTAGGCAGATGCTCTGACCACTACACTATTGCTGTGCTGCTTCATTTGTATATATTTTCCTTGGTATCCTCTTCAGCCTTTTATGCTGCTTTAACCGTAGCTAAGTGATGGGGACACCCATGCACCTACGGTTAGCTGTACTCTGAGTTTTTAAAAAAATGTAGGGGTTTCTTCTTTTTATTTTTATGTCCTGTTGCTGTTGCACACATGGGGGACTGTTGGTGGGGATATGTGGACACTTATGAGCAGTCTCGCTCATTTATTTACACTTTCTGTTTTGCAGGGGCGTTTTCATTCTGAGACCTCTGTTCTCAGACACGCCCCCTGCACTCATCTACGCTCCATGTAGGATTAGGAGTTCAGGCAGTGCGCCTTCATTAATATGCTTGGCGCGCTGCCATCCTCCATCTAAATGGCTGCTTCCATGCAGGGCTAGACTAGTCCTGCACGGAAAATTAGTGAATCCGGGAGCATGATTTCCAATAGAATACTAGGATCTACACTTCAATATAACTAATACAATGAATACATCTTTAAGGGAATACACCCTAATAAGAGCCATATGAAATATATAGCACTCAAACACTGTGTAACACCCTGAATTCTAATGTCATAAAACTTGCCTAACTTAAAGACCTAAAAATAATAAAAACATGACAAACTTAGGCAATCATGCTAATGACTCACAGAGTTAAAAAAAATAAAACTACTAAATTGTGATATAACAAATACAATGAAATCAAATAATTTTAACAGCTTTGGAATGACCAGGACCTCAACAAGCAAAAAACTAAATTAAATTATAAATAATTTGATTTCATTGTATTGGTTATATTGTAATTTAGTAGTTTTATTTCTTTTAACTGTTTCAACTGCTTGCACAAACCAGTCTATTAGATGGACTTAATGAAGCACAGCTGAAAGTGTTTTCTTAACTATAATTCTATAGTGGTAGCTTATAGTCTGTTGTTTTTATTTGTTAAAAATCAAAATCAAAATAAAAAACTTTTTAACTAAGAATGAGGTTTGACAGGCTGCTGAGCAGATAAGCCCTCACAGGTCTTTCATGTATATTCAAATAAGGAACTAACCTTTAAACTTTGGGATTGGTTACTTGTTTTCAGCTCCACTGGACCCTCCCATCATTCCCGCAGATTCAGCAAGCCCTGCACGGTGTGCAGGATTAGTGCAGCAGATCCAGCAGGCAGAATGTCTGCCGTGCTATTCAGGAATAAGCTGTAGGGATGTGCACAAGTGCTCCTGCATTATGTCCTTCACGTACTCAGCCTCTATATACAAATTACCCCATTTGCAGGTGAAATCCATGCAAATGTGGTGAATTTGTGATCCAGGAAGCTGGAAGCCGGCCATGCATGACTAGTGTAATCTGTAGAAATGTACTCGGTCAGTAACCGAGTGCATTTCTACAAACTACAAAACTGAGCTATGACAGCTCCAAATAAAGGGTGGATATAATGTAGAAAGCATGCCAATGGCCAAATATATGGCCATTGGCATGGAAAACAAGTTGCAAAAATGAAAAAATCAACTTTTTATTTTTTAGACGATCTTGGCTGTTTAAGCATAGGGCAGCGGCGACCAAAAGGGATCGGGCAAAAAATAAAATAAAAACCCTAAAATAAGCATTCTAACCAAAATCACTATTTTTCCATTATAATCAATGGCAGGCAGAAGACAACATGGCCAGTGAATAGTGGTCGCTAAGGGGGGAGACTCAGTGTGGGACCTATAACTATGCATCAGCAGGCAATCCTATGCAAATGAGGGGAATGATACTGAATCCCAGATTTCCCCTGCATGCTCGTCAGCACCTAACAGTGTAAGAGCAGGAATAGCTTGGTGCAAACCTAGGAATTAGCTGACATCATAGGAGGGTGTATCAGTCATACTGTAATTGGATTGTAGCCCTGTGGCCCGGGTTTACCCTTAGCTTAGCAGAGCTAAGCAAGGGTGTGTGTCTGAGGTTGCCTAGCACTCTACATTACTTAAGTGAGTGTGCACACCACGCACCAGGTTTTAAAAGAGAAAAAAAAAGTAAACCAGGAAATAGCAGCTCTGTGCATATTTGAGCACTGTATTTGCGCGGCACGCCCCCGGGCTTAAACAGGAAGGCAATGGGAAAGGAAAACAGCAGTACAAAAGTAATCTAGGAGAACTAGCATAGCTGGCAGGTAAAATGCATCAGAATCAGTCAATTACACAGGCAGCAGACCAGCCCAACCTAGAGCACTACTATAAACTATGCTAACACCTTTCCCTCTTGTTTTTCCTACATACTCTACATCACTGGTATATACAAGCGGGGGAATTTTAACAAACAAAAACAACAAAATGATAGGGGCTGCAATAGCTATCATACATCAACATGCGGAAGAGGCAGAGGGTGGTGAGGATGAGAATGCTGTTGACCAATCCACAGTGAGGAGACAGAAGAATGTACAGACCCAGGGTAACCTACTAGGGGCTACATGAGCTGGAGATAGTGAAGTGCTATAGGGTGGACAGGGGCCTCCTACAGCAAATTGTTGCGCTGTGCCAGCCACACCTCACACACAGAACTAACAGAGGGGAACCCATCCCAGTGGATACCAAGGTATGTGTAGAACTAAGAATACTAGCTACAGGTACCTTCCAAAGGCCAACTGGAGATATAATAGGAATCTCAAAGGCATCAGCATCCAGGGTACTCCACCAGTTCCTGGATGCCATGTCATCACATGCCGGTGAGCATGTATATTTCCCCAACACCCGTGAGGCGTTGGCCAGCAATATGCATCTCTTCCACCAAATAGCAGAATACCCTGAGGTAGTGGTTGCTATAGACTGCATACACATATGCACCAAAGTGCCACCCAGTGAGCAGGGTAGGGTCTACATTAACCACAATGGCTTCCCCTCCATCAACTGCCAGGTTGTGTGTGATGTCCAGGGCATTATAATGAGTGTGTGTGTGTGTGCTGGCTGTGCTGGAAACTATCACGATTCCCACATCTGGCATCTGACGCAGCTGTACCAGAGATTTGCCATTGGGGACATCCCTTATGGTCACCTAGTGGGGGATGCTGGTTACCTCCTGGAGCCATGGCTGATGACACCCATCAGAAATGCGCACACACATGAACAAGAACTCCATAATGAGGCACACGCACAGACCAGAGTTATAATGGAGTGTTTCTTTGGGATGCTCAAGTCATGGTTCCAGTGCCTGGACACATCCGGTGGAGTCTTGCAGTACTCCCCAGCTACATGTACTCATATTGTCATTGTATGTGCCATGCTACATAATATGATCTTGCGGAAACAACTGCAGCAGGGATAGCATGGGGCAGGGCAACACAGCCCCCCACCATTGCCAAGGCCTGCACAGGCACAGAGTGGCTTGGAGGAGGAACAACCTGAGCCTGCCCCAGTAGGCAGAAGAAGGCATGCCCAGTATGCCCTGGCCTTGGCAAAGAGGCAACACTTAGCAAATACACTGAGACAGGAGGGACCCAGGGAATGACACCACTCTCTGACTCACACGTACAGTAAAAGGGATGCCAAACATGACACTACCTGTGCTCAACCATGTATAGGGAGTGTACTATGTGCATCCAACATAGGCAGCCCTCCAGCACCATCCTCAATACTGGCACACCCACAAGGTAAGTCACTCTACTTACCAGTTGCTGAATGGAGTAGAATATGTTGTTACTTGTAGCTATGGTATGGTTGTGAGCATGCAAGGGAATTGGGTAGCTGAATGGGATGCCAGCAGATAGCAGACAGTTATAGTGGCACCATAAGATCTGTAACAAATACTGCTGTCACCATAGTAGCCAGTACTACACATGGTGACAAAACCCACTGCAGGAAATGTGCTGGCCCACATGTGTGTTCATATGACCCACACATTCCAGTCAGGGAGGTTCACATACCCAAAATCAGTCTCAGCCAGCAGAACAGGTGTAGACAAACACAAACAAAGGCTGTGCTAAGGCCTCTGAATTATGGCTATGAGTACCCCCCCCAGGCCTACACAGACTACAGCAGGTCAAGCAGTGGTATGTTAGTTATGAAGGGTAGGAAGTCAGAAAATGATATGTAGGTCAATCAAACCTAAGAGCTGTAGTACACTGATATGCCTTTAGTCAGCATTATAGGTAAGAATACAGGATGAAATGGAGTACCTGACATACCAGTACAGTCATTGTAAATGTGTACAAGTGTCAGGTGTGCCCCCCCAATCCTATGTAGAAATGTAGAAACAGTCAGGTGTGCCCCCCAAGTGCCCCCCAATCCTGTGTAGAAATGTAGAAACAGTCAGATGTGCCACCCCAATCCTATGTAGAAATGTAGTAACAGTCAGGTGTGCCCCCTCAATTCTGTGTAGAAATGTAAAAACAGTCAGGAGTGCCCCCCCCAAGTGCCCCCAATCCTGTGTAGAAATGTAAAAACAGTCAGATGTGCCCCCAATCTTACGTAGAAATGCAGTAACAGTCAGCTGTGCCCCCCATTCCTATTTAGACATGTAGTAACAGTCAGATGTGCCCCCCCTCCAATCTGATGTAGACATATAGTAACATGTATGTGTAGGTATAATACCAGTGAAGCACAGATGACCTGAGATGGCCAAGGTAGCAGGATAGATTGTAGCATGTGTACAATATGGAGGTATGCATGTGTTAGGTTGGTGTGTGTTTCATATTGTGTGAGAGTGGTCAGTATGTATGCATGATGAGGTTTGACCTGGTGGCCATTGCCCACCACTGCCGATGACAGGGCCAAGTCCTCACAACTGCACTGCCAAAGACAATTCCCCCCAGTATAACACATGCTAGCAGTAAGCCATTGTAAATGTATGGTGGTAATATGTGTCAGCATCTGAAAGATGGAGATGGCATGAATGTTGTGCTAGATATACAAGTAGTACACAGGGAAAAGTACCCTAGACATACAGTATATAGCGTGTAACCATGAAATGCACACACCCTTGGAATTGTACATACAGGTATGCAGCACATTATCTGGGCTTGTAGTAGGGAATACCAATGTCGTCTGGCCGAACACTTGCAGATCACAAAGGTGATAGGACTGATGTATTGATAAACAGCTGATGTCCCTGCACAAGCCAGTATAACTGGAATGCCCCATGCATATCTGTGAGTCAGATGCAAGTAGTGTACATAGCACACATGTACCCAAACACCACTCACAGGTACCTCTCTGGTTGTATCTCTACTGTTGGGAATGGGTACAATATGACCCCCACTTGTGTATGGTAATAGCGAAAGAATGCAGCATGCAGTGCATGTCCCTAGCTGTAAGTAGCACCCTGCCAGCATCCACACCACCTGATCAATACTGATAGAAAGTATTGGCTCCTGATCAATACTGATAGAAGGTATTGGCATGAACATCTAGCACACCTACCCTGTCACCCCAGGGGAATATACTGTATGGCAGTCTGGGACTGTAGGACTGACACAATGTAACTGCCTGCTACAGCTGGCCTGCATCACCACAAAATGGCCTACAGCCCTTTGCAAAAGGCCTATGTCTCACCAGTACTGGCAATGTATGTAATGTCATGAACACCCAAATAACAACATAACACACTTCACATATGCCATATGCTATGCCATGTGGACAAACCACAGTAATATGTCCACCACATCCCACTGCATGAACTGTGGACCAACACCAAAACACAGCTGTGATGAGGTGATAACTATAGGGAAAGTATTAGAGAATGTTTGCATAATGTATGGAAGAGGATAGAATAATAGAGGAAGGGGGTGGGAGCATGGGCAGCATGGAATGTGCACATACTATCCCTGGCTGCAAATGGCCCATGCACACACACTGCCCACCCCATAGCCCTACTATGACAAGCCTACCAATGTCATTCACTTTGAAATACACCTTTGAGAAAATAATAGCCCAGTAATCTCTGTGGCACGTCCTATAACTGCGTAATGCTGTAGTGTGATAAACTAGTTAGGTAGGAGTTCTAATCACACACATGACACATGTGTGTGTGTGTGTGTGTGTGTGTGTGTGTGTGTGTGTGTGTGTGTGTGTGTGTGTGTGTGTGTGTGTAGGGTGCAATGCCTTTTTAGGCTAGTCACACTCACTACAATTCAAATGCCCTACCTTGGCAAGACTGCTGATGTCATTCACTTTGAAATACACCTTTGGGAAAAGAGTAGCCCAGTAATCACCGTGGTGCATCCTATAACAGTGTAATATTGTAGTGTGATATAGTAATTTTGTAGGAGTTCTATTCCCAGCCATGGCAAGGGTGGAGTCACTACAACCTCCATTGCCCTACTTTGGCAAGCCTGCCGATGTCATTCCCAGTGAAATACACCTTTGGGAAAAGTGTAGTCCAGGAATCTCTGTGGTGCGTCCTATAACAGCATAAAGCTGTAGTGTGATATAATACTTTGGTAGGGGTTCTATTCCCACACATGACAAGTGTGTATGTTTTTGTGTGTGTTTCTTTGTCTGTGTAGGGAGCAATGGTTTTTAGGCTTGTCACACTCACTACAACTCAAATGCCCTGCTTTGGCAAGCCTGCTGATGTCATTCACTGTGAAATACACCTTTGGGAAAAGAGTAACCCAGTAATCTCCATGGTGTGTCCTATGACAGCGTAATGCTGTACTGTGATATAGTATTTTGGTAGGGGTTCTATTCCCACAAATGGCAAGTGTGGATGTTTTTGTGTGTGTTTCTTTGTCTGTGTAGGGTGCAATGCTTTTGGGGCAATTCACATTCACTACAACCTCAATTGACCTATTTGGCAAGCCTGATGATGTCATTCCTGGTGAAATACACCTTTGGGGAACAGATACTCCAGTAATCTCCAAGGCGCATCCTATAACTGTGTAATGCTGTAGTGTAATAAATTAGTTAGGTAGGAATTCTACTCCCAGACATGTCAAGTGTGTGTGTGTCTGTGTTTGTCATTCGTACCAGTGTGTAACAACTGTACTCATTGTGGAGTGGTTTTTGCAAAGTTCTTATATGGTGACCCTATTATATGTCACAATGTCCACCTTACAAGGATAACAGATGTGAAACAGACGAGAGGCTGGGGTGCCAATCCATACCCCTACATGTGACATCAAGGTCTGGTGAACAAAGTTAGCAACCCTTGTATTACCCAGAGAACCATCTCAACCCATGTCTCATACACAAACACACTGGCCTAGGCAACACCCGCTATATTGGTAGTACCCTGCATATTGCCCACAGATAGTAACCATGGTATGATTGCAGTGGACTGCAGAGGGCATGGCACCTGTCCATCAGTACAATAGGCACGTACATGCAGACAGTGTGCCTTCCCTACTTTCCCCACTGGATGCCTTCAACACCTGTGATACCATCAAATGTGACCCATAAAGGACATACCATGCCTTAAACACATGCCCTGTTTGGACAGATGCCACTGACACCAGGAAATACTTGTATCGTGCTATCAATGTAGGAGCAGGGTCAACCTGCAGTCTATTACCAGTTCCTGCCACATGAGGCCAGAACTGGCACATCTGCTGATGACAATCTGTGTGCACAACATGGGCCAGACACCCCAGGTACAGTTCCACATTTCACTGCACATGCATGTGGGACATCTGCACATCCCAGACAGTGTCCATGTGATGGACTAAAGAACGCATACATGGCAAGCATTGCACAGCAATGGCTACACTCAATAGTTATCCAGGTGACTGGATGGTGAATACAATACCCACCTGTGTGGGCCAATCCAGACACTACACCCCTGAGCCACACTGCAGACCATTGTCATCTGGCCTGATTCCAAGGTATACATTTCACCTAGCCTTGTATAGCCTTCTGCCACAGTCAACCACTACACACCTGTGAAGCAATGCATGCATGCATGTCAGTACTGGCACCCTGTGTCTGTGTGTGTGGTGTATGATGCTTTTGACCACATTCACACTCACTACAACTCCCATTGGCATATGGAAGCATGCTGTTTGATGCCAGACACCTTTACATACCCGTTTCCCATATAATCTCCGGATAACCCCTGTGGTGCATGTGATACCTGCACATTACTGTAGTGTGGCAAACTAACTAGTTAGGAAGTGTATTCCTGACCCTGCCAAGTGTGTCAATGTGTGTGTCCCTGAGAGAGTGTGGCTGTGTTAATGCTGACACCTGTTCATGTGGACAGGCATGTGTACTACACCTACCGTATCGCTACCATATCACTGTTGCAGATGTCACTCACCATCACATATACGTTTGGTCATCTCATCAACATGGTAGCTATGTGGTGCATGAAATTACTTCATAGACACGTGATAACCATACATAGTCAGTCAGGGGTTTGAAACCCTGTACTGTTAGGTGTATGACACAAGTATGCTTAGGTTTTACTCTCCCACTCTCTGACTTATTTTGTCTCTGTCTGTCTGTCTCTCTCACTCCCTCTCTGGTGGATGTGGAGAACTACACCTGTTTTGCTTAAGCAGCAGCTTGTGTTTTGTAAGTGATGCTCATGATCAGCTGATGACCTCTGCACAAATTGCAGCCCTCCTCTGGCTGATTGCATGTGGAAAAGCTGTGGTAACATTCCCATAGCCAATTAAATGGAAATACATATCTAGGAACATCATGTTGGTGTTGGGCCTTTTCATTCACTGTGAGCAGCACCTAGATCTGGTGTTTGGCAAACAGCATCACAGATGGATTTGGGATTTACCTGTAACAACATACACTGTGGAAACAGGCCAACACACAGGAGGGGGATGTGCCTGACATGACTACAGAATGTAAGTGTTGCTATTCTGCATTTGGAGTAATGTTGGTTTAACATGGTGTGTGTGGATATGGCTGGTCTGCGTGTTGTAATACCTGTCATGACAGTGCTATGTTTTTGAGGAAACCCCATCTGTAGGGTCATTTGCAGACTGGGCAGTGTGTGGTGCCTTTTGTTCCTTGTGTTACTCACAAAACATCTATCTGAGAACTGCAAAAGCATAGTGTGAAGATTGCAGCCAGTACATAGTGACAGCCATGAGAGTTATTGACTTCATATCCCCCATAGGACATATGCCACAACAAATCCTGTTACAACAGTAAATGTATGAGGTTATCACAGCAACATATCAATACTGGACCTGTGTTAGTGCCTCCAGCCACAACTCTGTCAACCTCTGTACATATGTCATGCAGTAAGAGGTGCATATGTTCTGTACACCATTATTTATTGACATCATATCTGATAAGCCAGGGAGATATCAGACTGCTACACATTATGTATAGTAGGAGTTATATCTGAGGACATAACTTGGGCATTCTGTGGTTGTGTGTACAGTACTGACGTCTGTGTACTTATGGTGATTGTCGACAGTGTGTGTATTGCGAATATGTACCTTGGACTGTGTACAGACTGTGGTAGATGTCACTGATCTTGGTCCTGTTCTATCTGATATCACATGCTGCTCCAGTGTATGGTACCCTATCAGCTTACATGTTTGTAGGGCCAAACACATACATGTCCCATACCACAGACAGGCATCGGACCACATTGTGTAGTGGCCCAGTATATGTAGGGTTAGTGTGTGAGTGGCACATATGAGGATGGTGTTGATCAGACAGTCCATATACTGTAATATTAAGCTAGCTTACCATATGTGGCTGTGGCTGTGTTCACAATGGTTGGTGGGTATGCACTTTCACATATGTGTCTGTTACTCTGTGCTGTGACATGCCTGTAGAGCCTGCTATATTTGGAGGTACATGTGTATTCCCTCATAAGAAATGTAGGCCAGTGTTGTGAAAGTCTGCCTGTAATTTCCCCAGTGCTCTGTTACATGCCTAGCAGCTTAGTGTACATACACAGTGTGATTTTTATGCCCAGATATTTGCCAGATATACTGCTGCCAGGCCACAATAACTGTCTTGTATTTCTGTCAAAGCAGTGGGATGCTGTACAAATGTCTGTCACTAACTAGTGGGTAGTATGTGGCCATGTTACCACTGCACAAGCAGTTATTATGTGTCAGGACAGATAGGAGTGTGTGAATGCATAACCTATGTGGGCATTTGTATTTCAGTATTTACATGATATACCCATCTACATGGCTGTTAACATCCACATTGTCATGCTTGGTCCACATGTCTTGCACTAAGGGGTTCTGTGTATACCTCTGGACTGACCAGTGTGTCAGACTGTACATATTTATTGGCCATATCTCTGCTGTAGTCTGCTGGATCATTACTGTTCTAGCAGTGGTACTGCACTATGATGTCCTTAGGATGTCTGTCAGTAGCCAATGGCACACATATTAAAAGCAGATGTGACCTTCCACACACAACATGTCTGTTAAGACAACCCCTATTACAGTAGCAACAGTCTATATATATATATATATATACCTGCAATACATACCTGACATCCCCTTGCACCAAGAGGTTTGGACTTTTGGGGCTGTGGTAGAACTCCACTCCATGTTCGGGACATATGGTGAACATATATGTACATATAATTATCCATATAGCTATATAAATATATACACATATACATATTGACATACATAGATGGATTTATATATATATATATATATATATATATATATATATATATATATATATATATATATATATATATATATATATATATATATCAACATATGTATATGTATATATCCATATTCTTGTCATGTGTAAACATTACGGTTGTGTATACTTTCCCAGATGTATCTCACCGTATGTATCTGATATGTGTACATTATGATTAAACAACATATGTGATGCAACAGTCATATTAATAACAAGTACTACACAATTGTGGAAGTAAAAGCAATTGTTCAATACTAATCAATATGTATATTGACATATATATTGGAAAAACAACAGCTGTTGTTGCAGTGGTCATGGTGTAGTGGTTAATTGTTGTGACTATGGTGTATAGGGTCAGGGGTTCAAGACCTGAAGGGCTGTTCATTTTGTTGCTGGGCAAACAAGGGCTGTCAGATACAGAGTGGTTAAAGCAGTTTTGAGCAGCTTTAAGTGCATTTGCATGGGTTTGTGTTAAGCTAAGCGGTGCTAAGCTATGGGTAAATGTACAGGCATTTACACAGTGTAGGCTTCACTTGCCAGTGTGCAAATCAGCTTAGCTGTTATACTGGAGCAATGCTGATACCTGCTAAGCATGGCTTAGCCCTGATAACCAGTTCACACCACCCAGTCCGATAATATAGCAGGGTAATGACATCTGTAATAAGTGTATGTAATGCCATGTACAACACATGCACCTATCTGCTGTCATTACAGTAGCAAGGGGTGTGAGTATCATGTCTGGGATGCACAAGTATATGAGGCCTGTACAGTACTGTTATCCATGTGAATGTGTTACATACAGGGGTAGTAGCCCAGGGTATGTGCTGTCACACTGGCATGTAGTGTATCATGGCGGTACTACTGTTGACAGTGCTTTCCCAGACAAGAGTAGAGTGCTAAATGTAGTACTGAACAAAGGCACACCTGCAGGCATAGCTGGACTCTGAGGCCTCCCTGTTGTATCCGTGGTTTGTGAGCTGTGTTACAGTATATATCCCCTACTGGATAATGATCCGAAATGTGGAATGTAACTGTAGACTACTGTCTGTACAGCACATGTTAGTCAGGGCTTCCAACATGTAGTCATGGCATACATATTGTTGTCAAATGTCTGTCAACACATTCCTCCTACTGCATAGCTACTTGCCAAGCTGATGACTGTCAGTCCCTGTACAGATGTGCAGATGGCAGGTATGCAACTGGGATATGTACAGTCAACCTATTCTTGATTGACACTGAAATGGCTGCCCAGCTGTGTAATAACTGGCACAAATAGGAGTCAACACCCTGTACGCACCATATGCCATGGGTACCTCCACTATACTACCACAGTCAACAGAACATGCTTGGGTACAGGTCTCCATCACAGACACTAACCATGTGTTGTAATACATGTTGCATACATGTCAACTTGATCACCTCAGTGGCCATGTGCAGGAGGCACCCAGATGACTGGCTGATGCATTTCACACTCACCCTGAAGGTCATCACAGTGGTGTCTGTCGATAAAATTGCCTGCCGTCACATGGCAGGTGGCAGGACACTACTGTACACACATCCCCTGCACATCCCATCTCTCCATGGACAATAGCTAGGTACACAGCTATGATCACCTGCAGTGATGCACCCTAGTACTGACACATGTGTATGTGTGCATTACTGAGTATAGCAGTGTCATAGGTTCATAGTTTAGTACTAAGCTAACTGCCCTTGCGAGCCATTTTAAGCCTAGCCAATTATCCCTTGTGAGACTCAAACCCTGCACCTTGTGTTTGTAAGGCAAACACCTTAACCATTAGGCCACCCTTCCAACCCCTCTATCTGTGTGTTAGTACACCTGTACTTGGGAATTCCATGATGGCCTTCACAACCACCACAACACACATTACCATAGTCAGTTGTGGCTGCTGCTGTATGGGACATTACATGTACCCTGTTACGCTCCTCTCCCTGCCCGCTACACAAGCATTGCAGTACCAGCACAACAGTGTTGTACAAATGGGTTGATAGGCATGGGATACCCACTGAGTTCTGGCAAGTGTGTGTATGTGTGCATGTCCGTATATCTGTAGGTTACAGCATTCTGAAGCCACATACTCCTATTACAATACCCATTGCCACACAGTAGTAAAGACAGTGTTGTTGCTGCCCATAGGTGAGGCATAATAATGCAACACCCTACTATGTCTGTGACATGTGCATTAGATCATATCCCTGTATTACTACTGTTGGGATATACAATGTGTTATATCGCAGTTGTGGGCAATGTGTGATGGTGGGTATGTCAGAGTGTCATCATGGGTTTCAGGGAGTACAATATCCACTGAGGGATGTGTGTGCTGCTTACACTGTCATTACACCAAGGTACACCCAGTATATGTCCCATGTACCACTTTATGGTTACCACTGTCACCATCAACCATACAGGTAACTGATACCACAATCCAGCCCAGTTATGCATGTGCTGTGCAGCCTACCTGTAACACATTGGAAACATGGTCAAGTTAATTAGCAGTGAATGGCCCAGGTCTCTCAGATGTGTGTCTGCCTATTATGTGTCTGTTAATGTGCATATGAAGGTATGTCACACTATGTATTGTCAATATACACCCAATACATCCCCCATTAGCATACTGTACATGTCTGGGGAAGTTTTGCATGTAACCTGGAACACACCTCACCCTAAATGCTGTGTGGTGTGTGCAATGAAAGCCACACACTACAGTAGGACTACATGCATAGGTAGGGTACTAGTCCCACTGTTGCCAAGTTAGAGTGTGAGTGGATGTGGATGGGTCTACATCAGGCTGCAGATTATACATGTCCCGGTGGGTCACCTCTCCATGTGGCACAGGCAATAACTTATACACACCTGTGACATAGGTTCACAGGATCATAGGTAGGTACTAGACTATCAGCCCAAGGGCCTAAATAAGCCTAAAAAACAAGGTTCCTTGGCTTATGCCACCCAAGAAAGTTAATTTCCTTTGCCCTGTCGAGCAGAGCCACAGAAGTGATTCCCAGGGTATAATTCCTATTTCCCATCCACTCATCAAGATTTTTCTTGAAGAGTAATAATGAGGAACTTTGCTTGACATAGATGGGTAGCTTGTTCCAGAGTATAGAAAGTCTCTGGGATAGGAATCTATCCCGCCAGCATGTCTTGTTTATTGTGGTAACAAGGTTTAGGTCCCTAGAGCGTGTAGCTCAGAGGTATTAGGATTTCTTAAGGTGTAGCATGTCCAACAGCTCTGGGTTTAACATAGCATTATATGTTAGGCAGAGATCTCCTCAGAGTAAGCGATATGCTACAGAGTAAAGCTGGAGTTTTTTGACTGTGTTCAACTGTACCCCAGATATGTCACAGCCATGGTGTCACCACAGTGCCATACCCCGTTGTGGAATATGACTGCAGACCATCCTCCTGGTGACACATGTACACTTACAACACAAATGGATAACATTATGGAGCCCACAATCAACCAGTGTTACTAACAGGTATAACGTATCATTGCTGGATGGCTACACAACATGACATGTATGCATTAAACTTTACTCCTGGCAACATGTTACACTGCAGTACTTTAGTACACTGTAGTATAGTTACCGTTTTCATCAGAACCATATTAGCCTGTCCCTGCATCGATGTTATGGATGACAGGAATGTGGCACAGGTATCATAATATGCACAGGGTGTGCTGGTTTGCCAGAGGCCGAGGGTGGGCCATACATTTGACACCACGTGTGTGGGTGAGAGTTGTAATGAGGTGAACTGTGTGTGGTGATGTAGTTTGTATGTAGGTATGGGGTTGTCCTAGGTGTGTTCATATATAGTGTGTGGGTATGCATGCACACAGTTCTGCCATGTGGCTGCCCTACACAGGTGTTTATGGACAGCTGCAGACCATACCTGGCAGGGTGTGCAGTTCACTGCCTCTGCTCATGGACATGTGGACTGTGCCTGCCAGGGGTTCCATGGGCATGTCTAGCTACAGGCCTCGATGTGCTACTCTCCCCGATGATGATAGATATCCGCTGGAACCAGGGCCCTCCTGGGACTGGCCAGAACCATGTGCTCGTGGTCTGTTGTGGTGTGGTGCGGACCCAGTCCCCCCCCACAGTCACAAGGCTGGTACTGCCGCTACGGAAGCCCCTTGGTGTCCTAGCATGTCCACGTTGACTGCCAGCTGTTGGTGTTGCTGGCCTACGTCCATGCGGCCTTTGCTGCATTCCTACCACATGTTCAAGCCTGGACAAACCACAGTCGATGAGGGCCATCATCTCACCAGACCATCTATCCATGAGCTCGGTATAAGCATGGATGGCACCAGAGAGTTCATGGAAGTTGTCACTTGCAGATGTAAAAGCAGCCCTCTGCAGCCTCAGGCCCTGTCTGGTGTAATGTTCCATATGTGCCTGCACCACCATGACAGCTGGAAATATGCACCTGGTGTTACCAGTTGTGGCGTGTCTGCCACGGGTATGAGGACTAGCGGCCCTACCACGAGCACCCTGGGTCATCTGCCTATGTGGTGCCCTGCCTGACATCTGACTGTGCCTGCTGTAACCAGACAAAGTAGGCATGGTTACCACACTCTCCTGTGCACTGCCACCAAACACCAGTTGTCCCTTCGCTATGGCCACTGGTGCTGTTTCGGCCCCTGAAAACCCCAGCTGTGCCTTAACAGTACTATCATCATCTTCGGTCTCTGTATGGACACCAACATCAGATTGCATGCAGGAGGGACACTGACCCACCTCGCCACATGTGGGGGAAATCAAGAAATGCACTTTAAGACCTGTACAGCATTGCGTAACAGTACATACACACACACACACACACACACACACACACACACACACACACACACACACACACACACACACAAACACTCCACCTTAATACCTACCTGTCCGTGACTTTACAGACAGTCCCACATTTATTCCCATGCATTCTCCATCCTGCATCACATTTGGTAACATACACTCATTAATACCACTCATTAATGTATCATTCCTCTAAATGCCTAGACAACTGATCACAACTCAAGCCCTGTTACTCCATTACCACCCTGACCTGAGTGGCATGGTTTTACATGGCCTCACTGCTGTCATTCAGTGTTCATCCTGCGTATGTCCGGACATCATGAACATGGCCCCTATATGTGAGGGGCTACTATGTTCACGCCATATGCACTAGAGTGTCACGTGTAAGTATTGCTCAGTACATACCAGATATGCTGTCAATCAACCTATTATGTGACAGCTGTAATATATGGATACACACCCTGGTGTTGTCTAGTAATTCCCCAATGCATCTGTAGTGCTGCATATGTGGGTTGTCGGTCACCTCTCTGCTGAATGCAATATTAAGGGTATAACTGGTGTCTACCTTCCCTCTCAATACATGTTCCATGCTACATACCTTATTATACTATCAGCTGTCCTGTGATTACATACATGACAAGTATTCCTGGTGTGTCATGTGTCAGTCCATGTCCGTGTACTGCACGATCCCAAAGGGAATTACTGCTGTATGAACAATCCCACAATCACACATGTGCATACATGGACACCCACACAAACACACACATCCTACATGCATCAACCTCCCTCCACTTCATCAGAGTGACCCTACAGACAAAATAACCACCAATGAGACATACACACACACACACACACACACATACAGGCAAGGTTGCACAATAATAGTACACATAGTCCTCCTATTACCCATCTGTCAACATGCATAACATATGGTACACAACAACATGCAGTGCAGCTATAGTCAATCCATGCTAACAACAGTATACATGTGTGTGATGCACGTGCTATGTTAGTAGGTGATTCCCCTTCCCCTGGATACCACTGCACCCATGTACACAGTATTGCTGTGCACCTGTTCTGCACCCTGCCATGTACTGTGCACCAAACCTCACAGGTGTACAACCCATTGCTGAATGTGTTGTACTGTGTCTGTTATGTCAGCTCTAATGCTCACAGCCCCTATGTTTTTCAGCAACACATACCTGGGATGATATGTTGACAGATGTAATTTGTGAATGACTGATGTCTGGTTTACAGATCTCAACATCAGTGGACCATGTATGACCAATCCAATACTATTACACTGACAACCGTCAAAGCATACCGTCACTATGGGGAGTGTACACACCCTTATTTGATATGATGCACCCTTCCTTGATCTGCATGGGACCACATCACCGCATATATTAACAGTACATGAGCCCGATATGTGACATATGTCCTGTACATTCACATGCAGTGTCTAAGGAATGTGTTAGGTGTGCGGATGCTGACCATGATGCATACACTCTGTGTGTGCATATGTGTGCACACCCTTATCATGACAGTTTGTTGCACCTATTGTTATGTGTACTACAGCAGTCACTACTCCTGGCAGGGGTATACTAGCATGGGCCATCTGCATTTGCCAGTGTATGTTCAGTCTGCCCTACACATGTCCCCCAAATCTGCATGATTGCAAGGTCTACCCATGTGCACATCCCTTGGTGTTCACACACTGCCGTCACTATTGCTGTGGGGGTAGGGTTACATCTGCCATAGTTCCTGAACCTACTTTGTGCAGATACAGCCTTTCTTAGCATCCTTAGGATCCCTGCTGCAGTGCACTGGTGTGTCATGCTGAAACCCCCTCCCCAACTTCAGCCTTTTTGCAGATGCTTAACAAGTAAGGTCTACACATGTGTGTCAGTTTGCAGTGTCCCATACACTGAACACATGTTACAGCCTAGTCCCTTCTGCTAATGTGGACCACAGTAATACATTATGCCATAGTGTAACTCTGTAACACTTGCCATTGTACTACTGGTATATACACTGTTGTTGCACTGTATATGGGTGATGTTTCAAACATGTTCCTACTGTAGGCCATGTCTCCCACCATTATGTTACTCCCTGTGGGCGCATTCCACAATGACAGGATGTTAGTTATCTTGCAGGTGTCTGACATACCCTTCTGATACCCCATCATGATCACCACTGTGATGCCGTGCATTTAAGAGCAACAATACATGCACATGTACAGCATGCATTCTGGTTAGGTGTGTAAGATGTGTGCATGGAATACACCATAGCCATTGCATGCCCATCGTATTGGAAAACATCAACATAAACCATATTCACCAGCTACAGGCAGCTACCTTGGTGGTATACCGGAGGGACCTACATAAGAGGGTGAGAGATGCAAAGTCAGTGGTCACACCTGTGGCATTGCAACAAGGTGGGTGCAGCATTACAGTACATCAACAGTACATGTCCACAATAATACCATGTATGCACATCTGTTTATCACTACTATGCAGCAACAAACTATATCTATGACATGCCAGATATGCATGATCTACCTGAACAGATGTGGATGCATATGCAACAGTGGTCTACTGATGTGCCCTTTGGCCTTACCTGCATGCTCTTCAGCTGGTGTGTGGGTAGCATCCACCTCCACAATGGTGTCTGGCACTTGTTGGCTATGCGGACGAGCAGGTGCCACAAGGCTGGCGAGGAGCTCCTCAACACATGTCAGGGGGGATGGATGGCATGGCACCCCCCTGTTTTGAGGTGATCCCCGGGACTGCAACAGCACACCAGGCATTGCGAAGCAGGTCAGAGCAATGATTCCTGACCTACTAATAACTGCAGTTGTGCAGTCCATCATTGACCCTGTGGACTAGGTCATTCCACAGGGCTTTCCACTCCTGCTGCTCATGGGTGGCTCGGCCAAACAGGACAGGGTAGTACTGGATTTTGTGGTTTAGCACTATTTCATTCTGAGCAGCTAAGTAAGCAGGGAGCTGTCCATGTGACATCTTGCCTGAAAGACATAAAGATGGAAACAGGTCTGAGCAACTCATACTGCAAGGTTACCACAGTTCTTAATACACATCTCTGTCACCCCCCCCACCATATCAGTGACAAGAAACTGTACACACAACTCAATCAGTATGGCTACAGCTTACCTACCAGTGGGACAGATATGGTATTGTACCACACTTTGTGCTATGTGTTTGTAGCCATGTTCTCTGTGTAGACACTATCATTGCTGGCCTGTTACAGACTATTCACCTGCATGCCATTCTCAGGGCCACTATGGTTCCATATATGCATGTGGTATGCTTGCTATGTGAACACCAACCAATCCAGTAAATTAAAGAAGCAAAAAACTGGAACTTGGACTAGTAAAATTTATTCAAGCAAAGCAGGACAATTTGTAGAATAAACGGTCCACAAAACAAACTCATGCATTTCCGTCCGAGCACCTCCCAGACTTCATCAGATAAAGACAGGTGCCATAGCAACTCTTATATATGAGATTAAGCAATCAATTAACCAATCAATGTGTTAATGCATCAAATTACTTACGTTTAAAGGAAAAGGTATCTTAAATACTCTCCCCGGGATTCATGAAGCTTGCGCCAGGTGCAGGCGTAGCGTTAGCATTCTAACACCAAATATGGCTGCCGAGCGATTCAGGTACGAGCTGTATCCATGTGCACTACCTGCGTACGCTATTCCCGCACAGCTCCTGAGCCCTGTATTCTAATTACCCCATGTGCAGCAATGTAGCATGCAAATTAAGGTATGTAGTGATTCAGGAAGAGGTGCAGGTGTAGTGTAAGCATGCAGAAATGTAAAGTGTAGAAAACAGTTTACATTTTTGCAAACATAAAATCGGACCCATGATAGCTGACCAAGCACATGTATTATATTGTTAATATATGCCAATGGCTAAATATATAGCCATTGGCATAAAAAAAAAAAAAATGCTCAAAATATAAAATTAACATTTAATATATATATATATAGTCGCACTATCACGATGTGGAAGCACAGGGCAGCGGTGCGCAAAGGAGATCACAAGGAATATATAAAAATATAGAATAAAACAGCAATGAAACACATATCATGATTTCCCCATAATAGTCAATGGCAGGCATGCTACACCATACTATGGTGCAAGGGTTGCTAAGGGGCAGTGACAGTGTTACGCGCAGTAGCTAGGAGATAGTAGGCAATGCCATGCAAATGAGAGGAGTAATAGTGAATCACAGATTCCCTGCAGGTGTAAGGATGCACCTCATGGCATAGCATTATAACACCGAGGTGTGCCCTTGAGATAAAGATGAAATCAAGAGAGGGGTGTGTCGCCATTGCTGTAAGCACATTGGAGCATTGCTAAACTGGTTTGCCCCTAGCTAGGCAAAGCTGCAGGATAGGGGTGTGTTGAATTGGCCATAGCTATGCTTAGCTAAGAGTACACAAGGTAACCGAGTATGTATGTGAACGGAGATGAAAACAAGTGTAAACCCATTAAACGGGGTTTGTGCGGTGTGTACTGCAGCTGAAACAGGAAGGATATAGGAAAGAAATGAGGAAATGCTACAGCAGTGAAATTGGAGTACAAATGACTAAATAACACCTAGGAGCCTACAGTGGGCCATTGACAACAGCTAGCAAAGCTGCAAGCAGATACCTGCAGAACAGGAAAGGAGAAGGGCTGTACTGCAAAGAAAATAGTAAAGTCTAAAAGCAGAATAAAGCCGATTTGCAGTATATCAGCTACAAAGCACATTTTGCCGTGACTGGGTAAGGAAAGTACAAAACAAGAAAGATGGCAGGTGGATGTATGCCTGATAATGGGAGGGAATCCAGGTTTAAAAGTGAATTAAAGGGCAACAGATTAATCAAGGCAGGCAAGCAGATCTCCACAGTAAAGGCCCCACACTTGCAGTACTCATTGCAAAACCCATAATTAAGACACACTGCAGCTGGAATAGCTCATACACACCCACTGACATCAGCAGCATCCATAGCACAATACTATAAAGTGTGAAAGCACCTCACACACATTTGTGTATTCCCATACACTCTGCACCAGTGGTGTATACAGACAGGGAACTTTTAGTATGTACATGTTAGGGGCTGCCATAGCTTTGATCCACCAGCATGTGTTGGAGACTGAAGGTGGTGTGGAGGATGATGCACATGACCACCTCAGGCACCAGAGGAGGAGGAGAGTGTTCAGACCCAGGGTAACCTACCAGGGGCTACATGATCTGGAGATAGTAGAGCATTACAGGGTGGACAGGGACATCCTACAGCAACTTGTGGAGCTGTGCTGGCCATGCCTCAGAGCCAGAACAAACAGAGGGGAACCCATCCCAGTGGATATGAAGGTATGTGCAAGCCTGAGAATACTAGCTACAGGTACCTTTCAAAGACCAACTGGGGATATCATGGGGATCTCACAGGCATCAGCATCCAGGGTACTACACCAGTTCCTGGATGCCATGTTACCACATGCCAATGAGCACATATACTTCCCCAAATGCAGGAGGAGTTGGCCAGCAATATGCATCTCTTCCACCATGTGGCAGAATACCCAGAGGTACTGGGTGCAATAGACTGCATGCACATACACATCAAGTCACCACCCAGTGAGCAGGGTAGGCACTACATAAACCACAAGGGATACCCCTCCATCAACTGCCAGGTCATGTGCAATGCCCAGGGCATTATCATGGATGTGTGTGCTGGCAGCCCTGGAAGCTATCATGACTCCCACATCTGGCATGCCTCACAGCTGTATCAGTTATTTGCCAGGGGGGACATCCCAAATGGCCACCTGGTGGGGGATGCTGGCTATGCACTGGAACTGTGGATGATGACTCCCATCAGAAATGCACACACACCCATGCAGGAACACCATAATGAGGCACACACACAAACCAGAATCATCATAGAGCATGTGTTTGGGATGCTGAAATCATGGTTCCATTGCTTGGACATATCTGGTGGAGCCTTGCAGTACTCTCCAGGCACATGTGCCCACATCTTCATAGTGTGTGCCATGCTACACAATATGGTCCTGCGGAAACAGCTGCAGCAGGGACAGAATGGTGAAGGCCCTCACAGCCCACCACCATTGCCAAGGGCCCCACAGGCACAGAGGTACTCAGACCATGAACACCCTGAGCCAGCCCCAGTAGGCAGATGGAGGCGTGCCCAGTATGCCCATGCCTTGGCAAAGAGGGAACATATAGCACACACACTGACAGTGTAGGCACCTAGGGACTGACACCTTTCTCCACCTGCACACACAGTAAAATGGATGGCACACACACAAGACTACCTGTAAATTGTCATGTATAGGCAGTCTACTGTGTGCATCCAACATAGGCAGCCCTCAACTATTGCACACACAACTGCCATTGGCACAAGGTAAGTCAACACCTGAACAGTAAATTAAGCTATCAGCATATGCAGATACTGTATGTATAGATTCATAGGTAGGTACTTGGCCAACTGCCAGAGGCCATTCATAAGCCCAGCCAAAATGTGTCAGCTTTTGCCACCCCATTGATTCATTAACTGTCCCTCTGTGGAGCAGAGCCAATGGCAGGATCCCTGGGGTGCATCTACTGTTCCCCATCCACTCTTCAAGGTTTCTCTTGCAGAGTGTTAGTGAGGGGCTCTGTATAATGTAGTTAGGGATGTTGTTCCAAAGTATGGGGAGTGTCTGTGACAGGAATCTGTCCCTCCAGCATCTTCCAGTTATTGTTGTGGCAAGGTTCAGCTCACTACAGTGTGTGGCTCACTGTGACATGGATTCCCATAGGTGGAGCATATCCATCAAGCCTGAGTTCAACATGGCTGTGTTGGCCAGTGGAGATCATCTCTGGGTAAACAAGATGCCACTGAGTAAAGCAGGAGTTTATTCAGTCTGGCTGCATAGGCCATATGTTGGAGGCCAGTATTCCCCTTGGCGAGGTACATTCGTGGACCTCCCAGCTGTTGGAAGTGTCTTCTGAGGTACATCCCACATGGGTTATTATACCCTATGATGGGACTGATGAGTGATGAGTAAAGGGGCACTATAACCCCAGTATGTCTAGATGGGAATCCTTTAGTAATCAGATGGCCTACATAGAAGGATGTCCTAACTACTGTGGAGATATGATTGTCAAAGGGGAGATCACTATCTACCTTAGTCCCCAGATACCCCATTACCTCATCCATATTAAAGTGGCTGCCACTTATGTGTTAATATGTGGGTGCCAATTCCACAATGGAATGACCATGCAGTTAGTGGCACTTGGCTGGAGGCTGTGACATTGACACCCTGTGATGTTCTCTGTGAGGCCCCTTGAGGGATGTCTGTGTCAGCTGGACTATCAATCATGGCTCCCAGTTTGCAGTCATTGCCAAACATGGTCTGCCATAGTCCACCTGTGTTTGCCTGTACCTCTGAGATGTATATGCCAAACAGTAGGGCTCCCAGGACTGAGTCCTGTGGGACACCAGTCATGACTGGTCAAGAGTTGGACCTGGAGACCGCTAGTCATACCATGTGGGTTCTGTGTGTAAGCCATTGGCAACCCAACCTGTGATGTATGGGTGTATGTACAGGCTGGTGTGTTTATCAATAATACCTGAGTGGGGCATGGTGTCAAAAGCCTTGGCGAGGTCCAGGTAGTATGTGTGAACCACCTCCCCCATCATCTAACATCTTGGTGACTGTATGTAAGACATCAAACAGGTTCAGTAGGCATGAACTGCACTCAACCAAGCTGACCTGGGTTGGGTCACATGTTCGGAGGTTACCAATGTCTTTGTTAATGAGTGCCATGAGGATGCGAACCATACCATTGCAGACCAGGCTAGTCAGGCTTATGGGGTGGTAGTTACCATGGTCAGTTGTGATTCCACCTTGATGGAGTGGAATAACCATTGCCACGTGCCATTGTATGGGCATGTAGCCTGTGGAGAGGCTGAGGTTGGAAAGCTTAATTAGGTGGGGGTCAGGTTGTCTTGTACAGTTTGCAAGATGCAGTCTGGGACAACATCTGCCTCCATTGATGCTGTGTTCTGCTGTTAGAGAGGGCCATTTCCACCTGTGTGTCTCTGATGTGTGGGATACTGTACCTTTCGGGTAGTGTTGTGGGCTCTTTAGGGGGTGAAGTATGCACTGAATGTATCTGCAAGGATGTTGGTGATATCAGTAGGGTCAGCATATTTTGTGCTATATTTCACCAGCACAGTGCAAATCTGTGTGTCACCACTTAGATCCTTGACATAGCCAAAGAAGGCTTTGTGGTTATCTTTCGAATCCTTGTGTATTCTCCTGCTGATGTTAGCCTTGGATGATGTCATGAGGGACCTACATATCATACTAATAGTGGTCATGGATGTCTGCCCTTTGTGGGATTTGCTGTTTGTCTGGAACACTGTCCTACTTCTGTAGTATAGCCTGTTTATTGCAGAGGTCCACCAGACTGGTGTCCTTGTCTAGGAGGAGTGAGTCTTGGTTTACCAGTGATGGCATGATCCATACATCCATGTAGGTGCTTATAGACTGCATTTGTAAATCTGTCTGTATCTTGAGCAGTGTTTCCCCTTAGCGTGGGGGCTGTGAAACCCCCACCCCTGTCACTAGTAGTGTAAATTTAGCTGTAGGAAAGGTATACACTGTGGTATCCGTGGGTGGGGGAGATGCTTGGGTGTGGAAACAGTGAATAGTTCATGGTCAGATCTAACCAGTGACTGGTTAACCTCCGCTGTGGTGCACCTGTTGCCCATGTTGGTGATGACCACTTCTAGTAGTTTCCACCCCACATTAGGGAGGTTACCACCTGATACAGGGCATATGAGGTGATAAATTCCAGGAAGCGCTGGGCCTGGAAGTGAGTACTGGAGTAAGTTTCCCAGTTAATGGTATGGTAGTTGACATTGACCAATGCCAGGGTGTGCGTTAGGACTGTCATGTTCTCCACTGTCTCCAGGTAGGTGGAGTGGTGGTCCTGGGTCATGGAGGGTGATCTGTAGCAGGCCACAGTTTACATTGCAGTTGTGGCTGATGTTAGCTGCACATGGATGATCTCAGAGGTATCATGCTGCCCCACTAACCTGGAGGTGTAGGTATCCCTGATGAATATGGATACAGCCCCTCCATGTCTGTCAGTCCATGTTCTGTGGCTGAAATGTGTGGTATGGGTTGTAGTCTGGTAGTGCTGGTGTGCTCTCAGGAGCCTTAAGACAGATCTCAGTTACTGCACAGATGTTGATGTTGTCCATCCTGAGGAGTGCTGTGAGTGCATGCATGTTGTGATCACAACCCCTGGTGTTGAGTAGCATAACCCTCATTGAATCTGCTATTGTGCTGTTTACAGAGCTGGTATTCACCTTTGAGACTCTCCTAAATAAGGCACCATGGGGGCACCAATAGCCTTGGCCAGTATTCCAAAGCCTAAGGCTGACACATAGGCCAGTATGGTATCGTTGCATGCATGTTCCCCATCTGTGCTTGTTTTTCATCTCTCCTGTAGGTAACCTACTGGTAAGCAATAGAAAGCCTTAAACTTATACAAGTCTTCTAGCTTCCAAGATAGGCTTTTGGAGTGACTAAGTATCAGTGTTCTGTATGTTCTTGCTGTACTTAACTGTTTCCTGACTACATGGTGATTTCTCACTGTATATTGTGATCTGAAGGTCTGTTTATTCACATATTATGGCTGTGATGGCCTGCACTTTAGAGGTTCACAGATAGCCTACTACCTATCTGCCCAAGGGCAATTAGAAGCATAGCTACAGTGTGTTGGCTTTCTCTGCACCATTGATGAAGTAACTGAGCCTCTGTCAAGCATAGCCAATGAAGCAATTCCAGGCAGAGTTGCTGGAAGCTGTTGAAGACTGGGGTTGTGGAGGGTGATAGGGGCACTTAGTGATCTAAAGAGGGCATGTTAATGTGACAATTCAACACCATTCAATTCCCCCAACAGGTCTCGCAGCTATCAAACTGGACAGGCTCCCCCACCCCCTGGCTGTATGGTTCTGGGACACATGATCCCAGGGGTGTATATTCTGTTACCCATTCACACAACAAGGTTTCCCTTGAAGTGTGTCAGTGAGGGGCTATGCCTAATGTAGTTAGGAATGTAATGTATTGTCTCACAGTACATTTGTTATATGTTGTTATTTCAAGAGTACGTGAAGCTCAGTGAGTTTGGGGGCCTCCGCCTTTGCTTAGCCTAGCTTACACATAGAAATCATCTAAATAGGAAATAGGCAGAAGCAACGTTAATGTCAACAGTGTAATGGTTACAGCATCTGCATAGTATCTGTGCATTCGAGGTTCCAATCCCGATAAAGGCAGGGATGTTTATCATGTTCAAAAGTATACCTTAACCACAGCTTGCATATATAGGTAGTAATCGTCTGTATAATAAACATTCAAAACACCCATATAAACCCATGTGTGCTGGAGAGTACAGTCAACAGAGAATGTAATGTTATGTCAGCACATAGTGAGATGTTACTTCACTGACATGTATATATCCTGAGTAGTTAGCGGATGTGGCCATGTTTGCGTGCACAGGTTATACATTACAAAGTTTGTTTAACTGTGTTTAACCACTGCTATAATGTCACACAAACACTTTTAAACATGCTTACAACTGCTTAAATGAGCCTTATTCTGGAGTAAAAAACATTTGTAAAGCATTGCAGGTGTTGAACCCTGGACCATGCACACTATAGTCATGGGACTTACCACTAAGCCATCTGAGGTGTATACATGTTTCATGGTCTTGAGACTACACCTTATACCATATGCATTTCACTGTAATGATCACAAATGGGACAGTCACTTTGTGTACATATGTACAGTACATTGTAATGTACTGTAGTTTGTGAACCAACACATTCCAGTCTACATATGTATTACTGTTACAAATTAATATGATATATATATATATATATATATATATATATATATACATGTCAGTGATGTCTGCATATATATATATATATATATATATATATATATATATATATATATATATATATATTATACAGTTACATCAATAGCCATATATATAAACATCTATGAACACACTGTGACACAGAAGCACTCCAAAGGAATTGGAGTGTACACAAAACACATGCAGCTCTGGTATTATAACAATTAATATTAACCTAATTCACCATAGAAGGGGTGGTTGTTGTGTATGTGAAGATTGGGGTGGGGGAGGAATGATGGGTAATGCAATCATGCATCAAGGAGGGCCTGGGTCGGATGTCCAATAAGTGAACTGGAGGGGTATACATGGAGTATGGGGACAATATAAAAAGGACACAAAACAAGAACCTTTCTCATTCATAATACACCCTGTCATGTCACATTGCAACACCTAATTTCACAAACATATGAACATTAACATGTATCAGACATATGTACACCAACTGACTGTCACATTTGTTTTCAGTAGTGAGGAATGCCTGTAGTAAAATGTATATTCTAAACACCATAACATTTGTACATATCTCAGATGCCTTAGTGGTAAAGTCAGTGACTGTGGTGTTCATGGTCCCGGGTTCAAGACCTGCAAGGGCTGTTAGGTTATTTTGAGGGCCAGAATAAGGGCTGTTGGATGCAGGTGGATTAAAGCACTCTTAAGCAGTTGTAAGTGGGTTTCCATGGGTTTGTGTGATGGTAAGCGGTGCTGAAACATGGTAAACGGAGAAGCGCTTCACAGGTTTAACCTTTGCTTAACATCGTGCAGACCACGGGCAAACCTGCTTACAACCACGTAAATGTGCATTATTCACACTTTCCCTACCAGTGCCTACTCTGAGAGGTAAAATAATAACACCTTCCAGGAGTAGAACCCACAACCATGTACTCCATCCTCAGAGTAACCTAACACTAAGCTACCTGGGATGTACCTATCCCAGTTGTGTATGCAGACAGGTTAAAACACAAAAGGGAGGAATGTGTTGAAATAGGACAACCCGCCATGTACCCAATTAAAGGTGTATGCTCATATATATATATATATATATATATATATATAGAGAGAGAGATACATAGAGACATGTCGATATATACAGGTCTACATATATATGTAGATATATAGATAGGTTAAAAACATCTACACATCTATGGAGGTACAGATAAACATATGCAATAATATATATCTATATACATATATAAATATATATATATATATATATATATATATATATATATATCTATATATATATATATATATATATATATATATATATATATATATATATATATATATATATATATATATATATATATATATATATATATATATATATATATATATATATACATATATATATATATATATATATATATACACACACACACACACACACACACACACACACACACACACACACACACACACACACACACATATATATATATATATATATATATATATATATATATATATATATATATATATATATATACATACATACATGTCTGTAGACAGCATTCAAAGTGGTCATAGCTGAGTATAAAATGGACCATAGCAATCACACATTCGGCACCCCAAACAATATGAACATAACATATGAAGAGTATATGCCAATACACTATTACAAATATGTTCTATGGACACAGTCACCAACACAACTGCAATGACTGCAAATATCCATGACAGAAATACACAGACAGCTTTCATTTTGCAAAACTTTATTACATTCCGATGTATTGCCAAAAGGATTCAAGGACTAACAGTACCTGCATGCTATACAGGAAGCATTTAACAGTGCCTTAATGAATCAGCCTGCAATTACCATAGTATTAGTTCACTAAGGGATAGGTGTTCACATAGGAAAGAACACCCACACACATATAGACATTGTATGAATGGGTTCCTACACACCTGCATGTGCTATGTACACCCACCAACATCTACCCCACAACCAAAATAATTACATCAATACATACTGTCATACCATAACCAATTATTCAACTACTGTACAACATCTGCTGAAACCTTAACATACCTGGACACAGACACACTAACATGGCCCTATGTGAAATAGTTGCTGTTATACAATTGAACAGCTGCTGATGTAACAGGGTTTGTATGAACTAATCCTGTTTCAGAGGGTTGAAAGGTTTGTACACCAGGAAGTGTTACCGAGTACTGATTATCAGCACAGTATGATACACAGTAACACCAAACTAAATATGTCTGGTAAGCACACTGTAAACCCCCTAACATTATATGCATAGCTATGCAGCCTTGAGCTGGTCAAACAACCTGGCCAGACTGAAACATATGCAGAAGTATTAGGTACAGACAAACCCTGCACAAGTAGCAATGTTCAGAAATATAACAGCAGTACTCACATTTAGACCAAATCCTCTAGGCATTACACACAATATATTACTGTTCGTCTCCATACAGCTGTTGCAATAGATTCCAAACAACACTTCCACGCTGTCTTCCTCACAAGTAAGGCAAAGGGACAATGCCCAAGTGGAGTACTCAATTATACTCCACTGTAGCCATGGTATTGGCTAAGGCAGTAGCAGCGCAGCTGATGTGCATGTAATTAGCTACTTAGGAACACCAATTGGTTATCGGGATAGCACATGTTACTGATCTGTAACTATAAAAGGTTGCCTTGTCACACATTCAAACCATCTGTATCTACCTGTAGGACAGTACAAAACACTGAAAGATGAACCGAAAACAAGTATTATACTAGTCAATAACACCTCCAATTACTAAGAAGGTATGTATAACATGTAGTATGTCTGTGTATGTAGTACCTGTTCTGTAAGAATTACAGTGTAATCAATGCATATAGTGGAAATAGCTATCTTGTAGTGATGTATTGTTGAGCAGTAGTAATGCTTGTAGTATTCTATGTGTGTACTGCTGTAGGTCACAAGGCAAACTCCGCATACACCACAAGGGATGATATGGGCTTGGAACCCACCAATTCGCTTCCAGCCACTGTCAGTGTCAGGATTGGTCCAACAAGTATGTGCTATAACAGGGGATAGTATATGTCGATATATTGTAACAGTCGACATATGTATGGGTGTATAAGTAAGATGAACATGTTAAAGGTGGGCTTACCATGCAAATATGGTGTGCATTGTGGGATATTGTGCCAATAACTGTGTAATGTACAGTATTTTAGGCAGATCTGTATTCTATTCTACATAGCAGTTCTGTTATGTTATGCAAACAGTAGTTATGTCTATTGGCAATTACAATACTCAATAACAGGATACATATCATTTGTATTCATCTGACAGTTTAGCAGCATGATAGCAAAGATAATTGGAAGAGCCAGGTAACTATCCATGCACATAACACATGTAATATCCACCTCTCTAGTATCATTTGCAAGCAATAACAGCTGTGCATGTGTACATGTTATGCAAATGTGTAGTGACCCTTGTTACAGGGCTGGACCTCTCTAGTATCATTTGCAAGCAATAACAGCTGTGCATGTGTACATGTTATGCAAATGTGTAGTGACCCTTGTTACAGGGCTGGACCTCTCTAGTATCATTTGCAAGCAATAACAGCTGTGCATGTGTACATGTTATGCAAATGTGTAGTGACCCTTGTTACAGGGCTGGACCTCTCTAGTATCATTTGCAAGCAATAACAGCTGTGCATGTGTACATGTTATGCAAATGTGTAGTGACCCTTGTTACAGGGCTGGACCTCTCTAGTATCATTTGCAAGCAATAACAGCTGTGCATGTGTACATGTTATGCAAATGTGTAGTGACCCTTGTTACAGGGCTGGACCTCTCTAGTATCATTTGCAAGCAATAACAGCTGTGCATGTGTACATGTTATGCAAATGTGTAGTGACCCTTGTTACAGGGCTGGACCTCTCTAGTATCATTTGCAAGCAATAACAGCTGTGCATGTGTACATGTTATGCAAATGTGTAGTGACCCTTGTTACAGGGCTGGACCTCTCTAGTATCGTTTGCAAGCAATAACAGCTGTGCATGTGTACATGTTATGCAAATGTGTAGTGACCCTTGTTACAGGGCTGGACCTCTCTAGTATCATTTGCAAGCAATAACAGCTGTGCATGTGTACATGTTATGCAAATGTGTAGTGACCCTTGTTACAGGGCTGGACCTCTCTAGTATCATTTGCAAGCAATAACAGCTGTGCATGTGTACATGTTATGCAAATGTGTAGTGACCCTTGTTACAGGGCTGGACCTCTCTAGTATCGTTTGCAAGCAATAAGAGCTGTGCATGTGTACATGTTATGCAAATGTGTAGTGACCCTTGTTACAGGGCTGGACCTCTCTAGTATCGTTTGCAAGCAATAACAGCTGTGCATGTGTACATGTTATGCAAATGTGTAGTGACCCTTGTTACAGGGCTGGACCTCTCTAGTATCATTTGCAAGCAATAACAGCTGTGCATGTGTACATGTTATGCAAATGTGTAGTGACCCTTGTTACAGGGCTGGACCTCTCTAGTATCATTTGCAAGCAATAACAGCTGTGCATGTGTACATGTTATGCAAATGTGTAGTGACCCTTGTTACAGGGCTGGACCTCTCTAGTATCATTTGCAAGCAATAACAGCTGTGCATGTGTACATGTTATGCAAATGTGTAGTGACCCTTGTTACAGGGCTGGGCCAAATGGCTATGTGCACACCTACATAGAGTGGATATTGAGAGTAGAGACACACTGGTTGAACTACCAGGTTTGTGTAGCCCAACCTCTCATTGCCAACCTAACAGCCACTTGCACATACTGTATGTAAGGTAGTGCACAGCACTGGTAATGAAACAGGTTGCATATCATCTTTAACTCCAGTGTAACATCTGCAGTAGGAGTGTAAGATGTAGGAGACAGCTGCCCATGTGTAATAGCTGCTTCATAGGTGATGGCTTACACTATCTGATTATATCCTGATCATGTTGATAGTGGCATCAGAGTCTATTGATACATGACTCTGTTTGGAGAGTGGGTGTCTGTGCCCAACAGAGCTCATGGTCCTGGTGGATATGTGAGTATATACCCAGAGAAGGAAACAGACCTGTAGACACTTGCATCATCTGTAATCAACTAACAGGATGTGATGTGCTCCTCAGAGGAGGATTGCTGCTAAAGGTAGCTACAATGTTTCTGTAATAGCCAGTGTTGTCATGTCCATAACACAAATATTTACATGTGAGCATCACTGTCTAAAACATCTTCATAAGCAATACATAAACTAAATACAGTACTTGGTACTTGTAGTACTGAATGCTCATACAGGCATGTCCACTAGTCAGCTACTGGTGTTTACTAATGTCAGCTTTGTGTATGTGGCCATCCTGGGGGAATGTAATCTCTATGCCATGTACACTGCCAAACCCACCTAACACCATGCCCCACACATTGTTTGGGATGCAGCTACAGGGTAAGCTGGAAGGCAGCCCAGTCTACAGCCATGACTGGACTGGACAGTCATGAGGTGTAGGTTAACACATGCATCTCATCAACACAACCAACACATACCCTTACCAGAACACAGTAAGGACACCCACACACACTACCAGAAATCACACACATTCACAGATGCTTCTAAGTATCTGGCCAAACAAGTGACCCCCCCAAGCTGGAAGAGACAGACACCAAAATACACAAACTGTATGACATAGTTTGCATAATTGTGCCACACCTCAGAACATGTGGCTGGAAACATGCCCAACAGTACTCATTTGTGAATGCAAACTCTAGCACTATGTTACACACCAACCTATATGAGGGCATACATACTGTCAGCTGCCTGTCTGCCATGATTAGCCACATACCCATACACTCAGACCACCTTTTGAACTATACACATGGCTCTGGCATATTCCATGTTGTTGTGCAGGACCTGTGATGCAGTAGCCTGGACTGCATGGAAACACATGTAGGAACTGTCAGGTCTTGTAGCCCATGCAGGTATGTCCCAAGGCCTGGGTAGCATTCTGCCATTGGCCAGAATGATACTGCAGTACAGGGACAAAAGGATTGTATTCCACAATTGTCTAGTGTAGTGGTGCAAGTCAAAGGGTATCCAGTATCTGTCTGCCTGGGATAACATGGTTGACAGACCATGATGCTTTGCCAGACAGGGCCTGCACCTGTCACCCCTGGGAATCTGGATACTGCCTAGGGCTCATGCTTCCCCTATAGTGCCTTCATCATGCACAGTTCAAGTGAAGGTCCACTGCTGTTACAGGGACAGCCAAGCAATAAACTGTCTCGCTACACAATGATACATGTCAGAAACACTATATGGACACACATATGTCAATCCCTAACATGGAGAACATATCTGTGCAGTGGCTGAGACATGTTTCAATGCTCTGGAGAGCACACCTGCATGACCATGTTATAACACATACCTCACCTCTTGCCCATTATCCTTTATTGGAACACATGGGCCACAGGTGTGTCCATATTCCTGAAGGATATGTACACCCCCACGCTAGTTGCACTTGCATAACTTCAGATGCATTATGCTGAGCAACTACCTTTGTGCCAAAGTGGAATTCAAATTGCACCTTGAGACAGATCACCCACCAGGCCGTGGATTTCCCAACTGTCATAATGTGCTGTAATGGGGAAGATTAGGTCTGAGACAGAACCATAATAATGGCTACTCTCAACTATTCCATTATGAACTGGGAAGACTCCTCATGTACCAACACCTGCGCTCAATGCATGTTGGATTCCATCGACCCCAATGACCTGGATCACAGTAGTCACACAAACAGGGCTAACAGTATGCTACACATAGTCAGTCTCCAATGCCAATGTTATGTTTCCTAAGAGCAGAGTGGTGACTGTCATGGCACCCATGCAGATGGACAATGCATGTGCAAATGCTGAATCCTACACAAATGAACCTTAAGCAGTCACATATGTGCAGTGATTGTGCCATTGAAACAGAACCAGGATTCAACCCAACACAAACAAGAAGGCAAACTGGTGGTACCATGCTTTAAACTGTACCACAGAAGGTAGTAACTGTTGCAAGAGTGAACACACATGAGTGTAGGTGATCCCTGGTCAGCCTCAGTAAGATGCAGATACACCATATAAAACCACACAAAGCTACTGTGAAACTAATCAGCCACATATTATGAGGCCAAGCACAGAGCATTCTATAGCTGTGTCATTAATCGTAATGGCAATGACAAGACCTGCCGTGCTGCACAGCACTATGGCATGGGAAGTACTGCACCTACAGAAATAGCACCTGTTCATCCAGATAGGGTCTTGGAGAACCTAAACCCACTCCCACCTCCCCCCAACAGGTACACTTAGTAATATATCCATGTACACTACAGGGCCCCTGTAATAATGACTATGCAGGTACAAGCTGCACTCTCTAAAGCCATACATACAGCTTTCATGGGACCTGTCAACATCCCAGGGTGTATCCTACACAAATGTAAGAACAATCAGCTATCCACATACACATCATGTTCAATCATAGCTCCATGTCAGGCTGTGTACACACCGAATGGTGCACAGCAACAGTTATCACACCCCACAAAGGGGGAGACACCATTGATAATGGGAAATAGTGCACAACTACCCTGCTGAGTCTGGTCTGTAAGGCCATGAACCATGATCAACGTATTTGATGTACTCAGTACAGATGTAGATGACAGTAGGGTTGATTCACACTGCATATCATGACCTTGCCAGGTCGTAGGACACCATCACCCATACTGTGTTCCAGCTACACTCAGTAAACTAGGTGTATATTCCTATGTCACAGGAGTGGTTGGCAACTGGACTGCTGGCAGAACCAACACTACAGAAGGTGTCTGACTAATACACGCACATCAAACCAGTGCCAGCCACAGTAATACAGGGTTCATTCCTGGTACTCCCCTCTTTGTTATCTATACCACACAGACTAACACAGAAGGCATCAGCCTATTGATGTTTGCAAATGACTATGAACTAGGAGCAATAGTTGACTCAATGTGTGCTGCATTCAACATACAGAAGGGCCTTAGTGTGTCAGATGTGTGGTGTGTGATGTATGGCCACAATCTGACAGCTAAGTATTGCATTGTCATCCCTATGTTACAAACCCTGTACCCATGAACTACCACCTAGGCAGCGGTCAACATAATGGCAACTGTGTGTATGGGATGCAGCTGGACAGTACTCTTTCCTTTGATAGTTACTTCACCACACCAGACAGGTAGTCATATGTGGCACCCCTAATCATGACAGGGTGCCATCCAGGAATATAGAGATAATTGCTCAGCCATACTCAACACCCATGTGACCCATAATAGATCACATATTTCCTTTAAGGGTTATTGCCCATGTGTAGATGGCCTACACTGCCCTTCCCAATCCCTAGCTGCACTATGTAGCATGCAGCCTACCCTGAATAAAGCCATGTCCAACCCAGAGGTGTTGGACATGCTACACTTAACACATCCTGATCCCAAATAAACACATACTTCATGGACATCCACCTTTCTAGTACAAGGATCACAACATGCCTGACAGATCTCTGTCCCATACACTTAACATACTCTTGCCATACTATGCATCCCTGTCCAGCGAAGCTGCACATCACCCGTCTCTGTGACATGGTGTGATGACCGCATGCCAAATATATCAGTAACCCTGTGGATCAGTTCTGTGGCACTGCTTGAACTGGCCACTGAAACTTACCTGTCTGTTGCCTACAGCTAGGTAACCTGTCTGCCTAGGCTCATAAATGGCCCAGGGCATATAGCCTACTAGATCACTATGACCATACATGCTATAGTTGATATCCAACCCTGCAAATACCATCAGGCTAGCTATTGTCCCATGTGTTACACATGTGCAACACAGGCAATACATGGCAGGATGCTACACAGCTGTACAGTGCCATGTAGATGTATATGGCAAAACACATACATGCTTGCAAGTCTGCAGGGTCACAGGTCATGTCCCTAATGGCTATGTATGACTATATATGTGACATATACACAGCATTAAGGTCAATTGCATTAATGTGAACACATCCAGGCATGTGCTGATAGGTAAAGACACCAGTACAGGCAAACAGACATGCCCACGTCAAGACAACATCCACATGGTGTATGAGCAATGTCATCACATGACACACACATATATGGTGATAACATCACATCACCAGTAAGTGTCAAATGTGTGTGACTTATACATGTCAGTGGTGTTAGTGTCATGTAGATTTGCAAAGACATATTTGTAATCTTAATAAATGTGATACACATGTATGTTCAGCTGTACTTCTGTACTTCTCTGTGAGTTACTGTGACCTGTCTCCATCATTATGTCTTCCAGGTATGCCATGTAGCAGGCTGCCAGCATACAGCCACTTGGAGGATGAGGTCCTCATCCCATACCTCCTCGACAACCATACAGCACTCTTCAGCCATGTGCCACAGGATGCACAGCAGGGGGTGCCCTGTGGGAGGAACTCTGCAGGAGGGTAAATGATGTTGGCAGTCACAATCGCACCTATCAGCAGGTGCGCCAACACTGCACTGACCTCATAAGATGTGTGAAACAGCATGCTAATGCAATCACCAGGGAACAAGGTGCAACAGGTGGGGGCCACTCACCCAGCCCCCACTCACATGTACCGAGGAGCTACTGGCCAACCTGGGGACACCTGCAGACCTCCATCCACAAGCTTTAGCTGGTATTGTGGAGGTGGGTGTCTCTCAACCACTGAGCCTGGAGTTGCCTGGTAAGTCACTACTGCACATATAACACAACTATATTTCACATAGTTACATGTGTTACTGTACAATATGTAATGTAACATCATATGCAAGGCATGTATGCACACATGCCACATACTATAGTCTGCTACTCTATGTATGCACAGATGTGCATACTCCATAGTATAGTGTATTGTACTGGCTTATGTGCTAACATGGACATTGCACCCTGTAGCTATCACACAGGTGTGGATAATGATCTTACTGCTGTGACACTCCTGTTTAGGTACCTCTGGCATTTTGCAGTGACAGCAGCCTGTGTCAGGTGAGATTGTTATTATTTACCAGGCTTGATAATGCATGGAACATATTAATTGCATGCTATCTGCCATAACACACATACACATAATGTATGGTGGTCCTGTTAATAGACACTGGTCAGACCTGCAATGCATCACAGTGGTTACCCATGTGAAACAATTGAAGACTATATGAAACACCTACACTAAACCTTCCAAACTGTCATTGCCAGATGTGTGGACAACAGTGAATACAATGGTGGAGGTGTGTTTCACTGTAGGGACAGGTACTACATATCAGCATTACACATGTTGGGAATATGAACAGTACTGTACAGAGAGCATATGTGTGCACACACTCTAAATGTGTTGGAGCTGGAGTATGACCGGCCCACAGGATACACCCTTGTGGATTATACCCTTGCTATGAATGTCACACAATGTCATGTGCTATCTGACATGTCCATGACATGTAGTGGGCTGACTGCAACACTGCTCAACTATCCTGCAAAACATGTCTCACATCCCATACATACCACCCTTTGTCTGCATAACCCTGTCCTCAGTGGAGCATATGACATCTATGGGTGTATGTCATATGGGATAACACTGACATGTGAAATAAGATGGCCATCACAACCATTGGACAGAACATGTGTACACATGGCCATGGAGGATGGCCAGAGACATGAAGCAACACACACAGTAGAAGTGATGTACATGTGTGTACACCCTGTTGTACATTGGCTCGACACAATACAACTATGGCCTTTGTGTAATGGTGATATTGCAGATGTGAAACACTAAACATCATACAGGCCTGTGCACAGCTTGTGTAGGCATAACATGAAACCACCACATAACATGTCTTGAACATCTTGAGTGTGTCATGACATGAAAGCATTCACCTATACAGTATCCAAATACATACATGTGTTGCACAACATACACATACAACCACATCAGGCCACAGATACAGTACATTCACCTTGCTGGTGTCAGACATCACTGTCATGCCTGCTCCTCATGTGTGTGAGGTACACAGATGGCATGTGGGACATAGAGTACTGCTAAGTTAGCCATGTGTGGGCATAGTTGCCAGGCATCAGTAATATGGTTGCAGATGTGCAGGGGTGTCATCTGTATACCCTTCTGTGACCTGTGTCACACATTCCACATTAGGGTTTAGTGTGTATACACCTCAGTGATGTGGGTCACATTCCACATTAGATATGTATTGTATGTGAACATAGTCATGGCTATGAACTGTGTCAGTAGCTCACACTGTATAGCAATTGTGAAGCCACATGATGCCCTGCAATGGCTATGCACATCAGCTCAATGTGCAGTATGTCACTGCATATTTGTAGGGTGGACAGACAACATTGCATCAGCTGAAGGCCCATGTTAGTATAACACGTCCCTGCATTGGGACACCATTACCATACTGTAGATTGGAAAGGACACCATTGTGTTACACATGTATGCATGTCATTCAACACGTCAGCAGAAGACATGTCATACTACATGTGATTGGCAAGGTCATATGCCACACAGCAGGCTGGTGTACTGTAAACCTGTGCTGGTCTGTGGCACCATTGCAAAGTAGGGACAGCCATGTCAAACATGTGTGTACAGCCACATGCACAATGTCTAGACTCAGCACAGAGGTAGGCAGAATAATGTTAAACAGACATGCACTGCTTTGGGGGAGATATGCAAGCTAGGGCTCAGGCAAACATAGTATGCAGTCGACATACCCTACTGCTCATGTCCTCACACATAAGGGTGGTGGCCAACACAAAGCATCAGTGGCAGATGTACAAAGGTCAGCGATGGTCTGTTAACATGTGGTGTATGTTGCACACACCATGGCAGTGCGGTGCAATGGTGCAAAGTGCATGCATTGTGTTGCAGGTATGGGGCATAGGCTACTAACACAAATGGTGCAATACAGGTATGTATGCTAACCACCACTATAATTGTGTAAGGTGCATGCCATCTGCTATAACACATGCATGCTGTTGTGTGCAACTCAGGGATGTATGATAACTACCACTATAATTGTCTAAGCTGAAACTATAATTGTCTAAGCTGAATGCCATCTGCCATATCACCTGCATGTAGCATGTGTGTGTGTGTGTGTGTGTGTGTGTGTGTCTGTGTGTGTGTCTGTCTGTGTGTGTGTCTGTGTCTGTGTGTGTGTGTGTGTGTCTGTGTGTGTGTGTCTGTGTGTGTGTGTGTGTGTGTGTGTGTGTGTGTGTGTGTGTGTGTGTGTGTGTGTGTGTGTGTGTGTCTGGTATAACTTGTAATGTACAGTTCTTGTCTTCCCTCACAGGTGTTGATGTAGGTGCATTGCCCTCCTGTGGTCCACCTGATGTTAGTGTCCCCACAGACTCTAGCAGTGATGATGATAGTATGATTGAGGCACAGGCAGGGTTGTCAGGGGCTGAATCTGTGCCATTGGTTGCCATTCCACCTGTCTCCCCCTCATCCTCGCACACAGTTCCCCTGCCTACACATACCCCATCACCACTGGCCATAGAGGAAGGACAGTTGGCGGGTGGTAGCATGGAACAGGGAAGTGTGGAGACTATGGAAGGTGTGCCTGCACACCATGATCCCAGTCAACTGACTGGTGATGTCCCACACAGGCATGTGCCCAGCGCTGCTTGTAGGAGGACCACTGGCCAACATGCCCCTGTGAGACAAAGCACATCAGCTGGAGTCACCAGATGCATGTTTTGGGCTGTAATGGAGGCACAGGCATGTGCTGAATGGCACAACAGAGAAGGTCTGAGGCTTCAGAGGGCTGCTGTCCATTCATTAACTGACAACATCCAGGCACTTGCAAATGCTCACCATCATCTTGCAGATGTTTTGGATAGATGATTGGGTGACATGGTGGGAGTCCTTGACCATGGCATGTCAATCCTCGAGCGTGGAATGTCTGTGCTGGAACATCTGGTGGGAGTGAGGCATCGGGCACGTGGACGTAGGTCAGCTACATCACCTGTTGAAGGTCTACGTGAACATGCTACTGCACATGCCTGCTCCCATAGTGGTGGTAGCAGCAGCAGTGCAGCTGGTGCTGTGCAGTCCACACCAGGACACAGCAGGCCATGTGCACATGGTCCTGGATGGTCCCAACAGGGACACGATTCCAGTGGACATGTGTCATCAGACAGTACCCAATCTGGACCTCTGCCTGGTAGTGCCCGTGCAACCCCTGGCAGGCGCAGGTCACGTGGCCATGGCCGGACACCGTGAACTGTGAAACCTGCCTTGTACAGTCTGCAGCTGTCAATAATACCCTGTGTAGGCCAGCCACATGCCAGACCTGTGTGCATGCATACACACACACACGGAAACAAATGTAGGGCACCTCAACACACACATGCATAACATCCACACATGCCCAATGATATCACAGGCCCTAACACACACACATGATGTCATCCAATGGTGCAGCCTAGGCCTCTGGCAAACATTATCACCCTGTGCATATGATGATGCCTGTGCTGCATCCCTGTCATCCACACCATCGGTGCAGGGACATGCTCATATGGTCTGATGCACAGGGTGAACATACTAGGTAGACAATTGTAGATTAATATTGTTGAGTAGTGTTGACAGGCAGCAGACATACCATGTATTACAGTTTTAGAATGCATTTTGTATGTTTGACAGTATGTATCATGTGTAACAACACTAACAGCATGTTGATCTTGATGTTCTGCCTTCCTCTTTCAGGTGTAGTTGCATGTGCCGGGGATGTCGGTGTTTGTGGTTAGTGTCCCATATGTACATGTTGACTACCCACAGGTCAGTATGACAATACCTGCATGCACTTTGTAGCTTCCACATCACAGTTATATTCTCCCATGTTTCAATTATGTTTACTGTTCTAATGATCCAAGAGCATGATAGCTGTGTAGTAAGCTACTGTGTTCAGAGCCATCACATCCATAGTGGGTGACATCACAGGTATAGTTACCTGGAGCGGGAGGAGGTAAAAGAGTGGTATGCCAGATGACAAGGGTAAAGGCCAGTGGAAATAGTGGCTTCTCATTGGGAAGCAGTAATACCCACTGCCATGACAGCATGCAAACACAGACACACCCACACACTCAGGGATTCACAGACACAGTAACACACACTCTGACACACACACACACAGTTGCCAGTGTTCAGATGAGAACCCCTGCCTATGTGCATATCATCATTATAGTACTACGCAATTACAAGATGCACCACAGAGATTACACATGTACAGGTAGTTGGAATGGCCTAAGATCGAGGACATCGACAGGGATACTACAGTGCAGTGAGTGTATGTGGGAGGGGGTCCATCAGTAGGCTATGTAACAACAGGTCACACCCCAGGGTGTACATGTTAACAGGCAGTTAGAATGCCCATCTATGATTGATGATATCAACAGGGATGCTAGATTGCATTGAGTGGATGGGGAGGGGCATTAACATTTCACTATGGTAAAATACAGCCTCACTCCAGGGACTGGACAGCCATACACACAGACAGCCACACACACACACACACACACACACACACACACACACACACACACACACACACACACACACACACACACACACACACACTGTGGCATTCACAAAGATATACACCTATGTCACACACATACAGACACTTTACATGTGTGAGGTTCAACCACCTGCCTATGCCTTTCTTTCTACACTTCACTCTGTACTGGTGTCAACAACAGTGTTCAGGAGAGTGAAAACATGTGGGATGTATTCCCAACCATACGTGACATATATGGACACACACACCCACACATGCCAGTACTGTGAATCAAACACCTGCCTATCTCATGATAGGTATTACAGAAGTACAGCACTATCACATTTGCTACAAAGCTTACTGACTCTTTCCTTTGCCAACTGTGCTGATATATGCACAATATATGCACAGGAGGTATTACTGTTACAGGTGTCATGAGGTTTGCCTTCAGTGTCACCCTTACAGCATTCTACATTGTCTGTCTTCCACTTCAATTAACAAAACCTGACCTTAGCAGTTACACAGGTTATTGTAGGAATGGTTGTAACACACCAGTGAGCTGTCCTCAGTAATCATTCATCTGCAAAGAAGCCCCACCACTTAGTAGTCATGTCCAAACATCTGTCCATACCTCATGTACGGCTTACTGTACTTAGAGCATATCACCATATACAGTTGGCAATGTTGAGGCTGTATTGCAACAGCATGATGTACTAAGACAACAGTCACCTTCAGACATCAGACACTGCACACACATGGAATCTACACAAACATCAATACATGTACACATATGCGGTCTACATCAGTAAGTGCACTAGCAGGTCAAGAGGATACATTCCACACCTTCCCCATGCCATGTGTGAAACATAGCTGAGCATTACACCATAATGGATGTTGTATTCATGTACTGGTAGGACACCACCACCTTCACCGAGTAGCCAAGTGTACATATATGACAACAGCACATATCAGTGAGACACACACAGCATTATTCCATGTCATGCTCCTACAAACTGTTACTTGACAGTGCCATGGTGAAGCCAGGGCACTGTAATGGTCAACAGTGAGCACATCATATTTGCCACACACACCTCATGTTTACTGGAAGAGTGCCAGCAATGTGCTCTGTTAGAGCTAGGCAGTACACTCATTCAAGCATGTGTGAGGTCTGTGGCTTGTAAACATCTCACCCCAGCATGTACTGGCTATTGTGGTACTAAGGCTAATGTCCAGACAGCACACAGCATGCATGGCTTGCAATTGTTGACATGGGGTATATGTAGGAGCTGTGGCCACACATGGCTGTACATGTCATGAACATATCACCTGTGACTACTCAGGAACATACAGAGCAGAGCTGGATTTCCCTGAGTCTGTCAATACAGGCCTTGTGTAGGTCCTATGATCCTGTTATTTGGGTATGTTTGTAGGCATTGCATTAGGTGGACATGTCTAATGACATACATGCCACATGGGGTGTTGTATGATATGATAGGTGTCATGGGTGACCAGTAGAGAGGGAATATTACCTCTGTTAACATAGATATCAAACCTTATGTACTGTTAGCATGCTATCTGCCATGTGCATGTGTGTAATGACTGTAGCCACCTGTATGTAGAAAGGATAATGAAAGCTATGGTAATGTCATTTATGTTGTATGAGTGTGGGATGTACATATCCAGGGCAGGTACAGTTAGGTCATATCCAACCATGAGGGTGTTGTTTACTGGTGTACAGCAACAGTCGACCGTGTTAATGCTGACAACATCTGAGGGACCCTGGTATGTGTACAACTGAGCTGGTTACAAACAGTGGTATTATTGCATTGCATAACACATTATGCAGCTGTGTCTGTACATGGGTACTTTGCACAGTTGATGTAGGCCTAGGTACAGTCCACCAATCGAGGGTTATCTGGTGGTCTACCATACTATGTCATACCACATATGGATGTGTGTTGGTAGTCTGGGGACAAGGTGGTGGATGTATATGAGGATACAACCTAGAATGCAGCATTTGCCACTGTCACCTGTACCTGACTCATCTGTGATGAGTTATGTCAGAGTAGTGGTCTTTACATGTGAGTAGCCTTTATGAATATGTGGACACCACCACCTGGAATGGTCCATACCACTGTTATGGCCCACATGTCTGGATCTGAGTTATATGGTGGTAGTGCAATTGTGCACTACAGAGCCTTCAGCCAGGTGTTCCTCACTGCACAGATGTCAGTATTCCCCATTGTAGGTTCTACATTGAGCAAATGGATTACTAAAGCCACACATCTAGCACTGGTTAGCATAAGCATCCAATGCAATTGTCTTGTAGGTGTCAGGGTGTTACTTCTGGGTGTAGGACATTTGCCTTGGAATGTGGCTATATGGGTAAATGTGACCTAGGTATTATCCACACACACGTGAAACATGGATGCATGTGCTCTGTGTTGAAGGCTTGTCATTCAGTCATGACAGCCTGGAATGACAGACACTGGACAACCTCATAATAACAGCAGGACATTGGCTCATTGTTTTGGTCTAGCAGTTGCCACTCATACCATGACATCACTGCAAGTGGCAGTAATGTGCTTGGTAGCAAATGCCTCATGTAAGGTGATGGACAGCAGCAGAAATTGTGTATATGACCAATGTGAGATATACTTAGGGTAGCAGTCCTGCTAATAATGACAACTACTAACACAGCCGGAGAGGTCATCTTGACACCTGCACCTCAGTACCATTACACAATGTGGCTCACACATTATGCTTGCACATGCCACTGTTCCACGTATAATGCCACTGTCCACAACCTGCTATCAATGTATGCCTTTCAGGGCAGCAAGGTGTGTGACACATGCTGTAGGTAGCATCCACCTGTGTGTCCCAGGTAACCTATTGTCTGTCACGTCCACACATGCATGAATGTGTATACTTAACATATATATGTCAGTACTTCATGTACATGTATGCATGTGTATCACACAGCACAGACACAGATATATCATTTACGGGCCACATACAGGTATCAGGTAGTAAACCAGTATGATGTGCATATATACTGACAGGTAAGATGTACATAGCTGTAAACCTGTGTGTTTACAATAGGAGTCCATTACAACATGTTCTGTACATGTAAGTGTATGAGCATGCACACTGTGGCCTTCTGTGGTTAGAATCAGAGTGCATCCCAAACAGCCCTGTGCTACTAAGTGTATGAGCATACCCACTGCCACCTTGTGTAATTTGAGTCAGTGCATCCAACAAGCCCTTTGTTACTAAGTGTATGAGCATGCCCAGTATAACCTTGTGTAGTTGTAGTCATAGTGCATCCCAAATGGCCCTGTGCTACTAAGTGTATGAGCATGCCCACTGTAACCCTGTATAGTGATAGTAGTTGTCCATTCCACAGATGGCCATACTCCAGTTCAGGTTCCTGTTGTGCTACAACTATACCTCTCAGGCCTACCTGCAGATGATGTGTCTTGTTTGTGCATACAGGTTGTAATGGACACCTACTTTAAACACACAGGTTTACAGCTATGTACTTCATGACTGTCAGTCTCCCTGTTGTTGTCCTCAATCTTAGAAGGGCATTCTGACTGCCTTGGAATGTGTAATCTCTGTGGTGCATCTTGTAACTGCATAGTACTGTAATAGTGATCTGTAGATAGGCAGGAGTTCTGATCCCACCACTGGCAACTGTGTGTGTGTGTGTGACAGCAAATGCCTGAGTGTGTGTGTCAGCAAATGGCTGAGTGTGTTTGTGTGTGTGTGTCTCAGCAAATGCCTGAGTGTGTGTGTCAGCAAATGGCTGAGTGTGGTTGTGTGTGTGTATTTGTGTCTGCATCCTGTCATGACAGTGGGTTTTGCTGCATTCCAAAGAGATACCTCCTTTTGCACTGGCCTTTATCCTTGTCAACTGCTAAACCTCTCTCTTCCCCCCTCCCCACTGCAAGTAATCAGTCCTGTGATGTCACCCAGCTCAGAAGTGGAATCAGAGTAAGTGTAATTGTATGTGTTCTGTGGCACATACCCCAACTGCATACCACTGTACTAGTTACCTTTACATAGGCAAGACGTGTATGCACAATACTGGCAAGTGTGTGCATGTTTGTGTGTGTGACTACCCTGTAGCCAGGCATACACATGTGTAATGTCTTTTAGCACACCATGGTAGCCATCTGTGGTGACCGGTGTCTACAAAGTATTACATAGTTAGGAATGGTAAAGAATACACAGTCAAGCATGACTACAGTTGGGTATGTTATTTTCCTGTGCCACTGTCGAGCAGTGACACAGAAGTGGTCACTGGGGTGTAAGTCCATACCCATCATTCCCCCACCCTAACTC